>NC_135842.1:7117500-7190000 GCF_029677425.1 Wolffia australiana
TGCAGAATCTGGCGACCGCTGCACCGTCAATCACGCGATGGTCGGCCCCGATCACGACCTGTTAAAAATCGTACCCTCGAATTAATTCACCTTAGTAAACATGATGATATTAGATTAATTAAACTGTTCTTACGTTCGCAGTGGCAGCGGAGGAGACGGACCCGTCGGACCCGAAGCGGGGGAGATTTCGGATCCGACCGAGAGCGATGATGGCAACCTCGGGTGAGTTTATTAGCGGGCAGCCGAAGGACCCACCAATGGATCCGATATTGCTCAGAGTCAACGTTCCGCCGGCGATGTCGTCGGCGTGCAGCTTGTTCGTCGCGGCCAATTTTTGCAGTCTCATCAGTTCTCTCGTTATCTGCCAAACATGAGACAGAGAATGATATCAACTATAAATTTGCCAAGTTTGCAAAGATAGAGATAGCGTTTGTTCTTGTATTTATCTACTGGATGAAGTGAAATGGATAATCTTTAAAAAAAATGGGATGTGATGTGGATATAGTTACATATATGCAGAAAGAGATGCTATTGCATGTTCTGGTTTTTCTTAATGAAAATATCAAATTGGTTTCTTCCATCAATTGGGCTCATAGGCATCTCAACTCTTCTTAAACTATCATTTCTGAAGAGAGAAAGAAAGAGAGAGAGGGAGAGAGAGAGAGGTATTTCCTGTCTGGAGTTTCCACGTCAAAAGGTCTAACTGATTTATCGAGGATTAGTTTGAGAGGGAGAGAGAGAGAGAGAGAGAGAGAGAGAGAGAGAGTACCTCCAGAATTGAGAGAGACTGAACCTTTTTTATGTTGGGCACCGCCAAACCATGAGGGGTAGCCACTGCTACCCCGATGTTAATCGACCCTGAAATCACTCCCATAGATTGAGATGAATTAAAGATCCAAACATAAGATAAGTATGCCGTGTGGCGGAGTGATCAGCAAGTTTTTAATTATCAGCAATAGGTTGGCGGACTATGATGAGTTCATCATCCTCATCCATGTGTGACTTGGAGGAATGATGATCGTCATTGACTGATGGGTGATGAAGATGATGAAATGATATATCCCAGGGATGATGTTGATTAGGATGGATTTTGGAAACTAAAATACGATGATGGTGATAGAGAAGTAAGATAAAGCATTGAATCATGTCATCATCGTCGTTGCCATCTTCCTTTGGTTGATGATGATTTGTCACCATCATCGTCATTAGTCCAAGCCCAAAATGGATGATGAAAATGATGATGAGATTTTAGGGATGATGATGATGGGTTTCGGAAAAAAACAGAAGATAACAACAGGTCATCTGCTTATGCATGACGACGATGATGACCATGATGGATCTTGGAAAGCAAATATCAATCATGATAATGAATCATCATCACTGTCCATCGTCATTGTCGATCAAGAACCCTAGTCACGGAAAATACATGCAAGACAAACAGTAGAAATGTGAGTAATCACCTTTAAGGATGATTTCATTTGATTCCTCAAGGAACGAGCTGTTTAATAGAGGGTGCTTCCCCAGAGCTAAGGAGAGGGACTTGATTAGAAATGGAAGATAAGTGTGCTTTATTTCTGGATCATTGTTCTCATCTCTGAATGTTTCTTTCAGTTTGACCAAGGCATCAAAGTTGATTTCTTCAAGATAGTGGAAGTGTGGAATTTTCACAGCGTTCGTCATGGACTTAACCATGGCACGCTGAAATCCCCTGAAAATCAACCAATCTTAATCAAGAATAAAATTAACCAAATGATTAAAAAGCAAGAAAAATCGTCCCTTACGTGAGATGGACGACCTTGTCACCGAAATCCATCCTATCATCGTTTTTCCCACGATTAATTATTTCTTCTTTGGATGATTCTGGCAAAGCACCTCTGCCAATTGCAAAGTTGATAACATCCTCTTTTAGAATTCTTCCATTTTTACCAGTTCCCTTGATGTCATTAATATCTAACCCATAATGTTTTGCCAGATGCCGGACTGCTGGAGTTGAATTGACACCTCTGTATGATTCTTTGTTGAGAAGTGAAGCATTCGTCAGTTCACCCTCATGACTGTTTAAATCGTCAAATGCATCAAGACTCTCCAATGTTTTATCATCTGCCTCGTTTTCTTCAACCAGAATCTTCAATAAAGTTTCTCCGACCTAAAGTTAAGAAAAAATGGTCATCTAGAGTCCTTAACATCACCGGCTAAATTATTATATCATCATCATCATCATCATCACAATTATTACTCTAGAAAAAACTTTTCTCTCTCTTACTTATGATTATAAGAGAAAATGGTGATAAATTGCATTCAAGGCACTCGAAAATCAGTTGTCATAGGTCTCAGTGACAACCTTCACTGTATCTCCGGGAGAAAATAATATCTGTTGTATTTTCCCCTTATAACGGCTGGTAATTTCCATTGTTGCTTTGTCACTCTGTATTTCACAAAGGCTCTGGAATTCATCCACATCTTCTCCCTGAAAATTTAAAATTCATGCTATTAGATCATCCCGAGACTGATTTCATAGGCATAAACTTACGAAAACTTAATTTTTATGCAGCAATCAGAGAAACATGAAGTATCTTTATGATACTGCCTAATGTCATTCTCAACATTTTTTCTTTTGTTACTGAAGAGCTGCAGAAATGATAAATTAAGAAGGGATAAATTTTCAAATCTATGGCAGAAAAACCCTTAAACAAAATAATCCATCTCCAACAGATGCATATTAAAAACTGAAGGCAATCTGAATCAAAAAGTGGAATTGAATTTATAAGGACGGATCAAAACCAAGCATCGTAAACACAACTTGTTCAAATAAATAGGCTTATCTCACCTCATGAACGAACCATTTGAGTATCTCGCATTCTGCAATGCCCTCCCCAGTTTGGGCTAACGGCACTTCAACCACAGCCCCAGCAGGCGGATCAACCCACCCATGGGCAGAGAAATGCCGTGATGTTTTAAATGAATGTAAGATATCAAACTGTAAAAAATTTGGAAAAAAATTATTAGCCCCGTGTTAATTAAGATCATAGATCCCGGACAACGAAGTTTGGATGAGATCACAGAGAGAATCTGTGTACGTCATATGATTGTGATGTTACATAGGATAAAGTTAAACCAAATTGAGGGATTGACATACCATGCAACTTCGGAATATCCGAGAACGTTCCCCTCCTCGATCAGTAACGACCAATCCCTCAACAAATGGAAAATTCGAGGTATTTAATGAATTTAAACTTCGGCCCAGATGCGAATTCCTGTGAAGATGCGAGCTTTCACTCGATCGGTTCCTCACAAACGCGCGCTTCACCGTTGCAACATCCCGGCGGAAAATGTGCTGCCATTTCATCGTCGCCACGAAATCGCGCTATTCAACAAGATCTCGATGCTTTAGGGCCGAAATCAGATTGAAAAACAGTAGAATGGAATCAAAATAAAGAACAACAGAGAGTTTTGCATGCGGTTTTGGGCGATTGCTCTTGACAGTTGCGTCCCCTCAGCAAGAGATTGATCTGAGCAGGAGAGAACAGATTTGAACAAACAAGTTGAGCGGACGCCCCCTATAAAAACATTATCTACCATCAAGCTGCTATAAGTTCAGAATTTTGCATATATCTTTGTGCTTCTGCCCTGTGATTTCCGAATGTGGAACGTATGAAGGCAATTACTGTTGTTAAAAGGTCTGGAAGAAGGTTTATGTCAGCTGGAAAGGTCTTATAGATAATAAATATTCGAGAGACGGGACGGACCAGTCGGCTGCATCCCTCGACTGACGTGGCTCCATTCGAGTTTATCGCACACGTGTTCTCTCTGCCTCCCCTCTCTCTTCTCTCTCCTCTCTTCTTTCTCGACTCTCCTCTCTCCTCTCTCGACTCTCCTCTCTCTCCTCTCCCTCCTCTCTATCTCTCCTCTTTCTCCTCTCTCTCTCTCCTCTCTATCTCTCCTCTTTATCCTCTCTATCTCCCCTCTCTCTCCTCTCTCTTTATCTCTCCTCTCTATCTCTCTATCTCTCCTCTTTCTCCTCTCCATCTCTCCTCTCTATCTCTCCTTTTTCTCCTCTCTATCTCTCCTCTTTCTCCTCTCTATCTCTCATCTCTATCTATCTCTCCTTTTTCTCCTCTCTATCTCTCCTCTCTCACCTCTCTCTCCCTCTCTCCTCTCTATCTCTCTTCTCTCTCCTCTCTCTCCTCTCTTTCTCTCTATCTCTCCTCTTTCTCCTCTCTATCTCTCCTCTGTATCCTCTCTATATCTCCTGTCCTCTCTCTCTATCTCTCCTCTTTCTCCTCTCTATCTCTATATCTCTCCTCTTTCTTCTCTCTATCTCTCCTCTCTCTCCTCTCTCTCTACTAGGCATCGGGGATCGAATCAGATCGTTTGAATCTTGATCGAAAGATTCGAACGATCATATGCCAATTCGAACAAATTTTTTCAAATCTTTCGTTCGAACGGACCCTTTGTTCGTATTCGATCGAAAGTTTCGAACGATCGATTTGGTTCATTTGTGTTTGATCGGTCATTTGTTCGAACAAGTTAGAACAAGTTAGAACAAGTTAGAACAAATGGCCAACAGCTGCCATTGGGCCCCAACGGCGCTACCTGCCTGCGACTTTCTCTTTGACAGCTGCTGGCGGTCGCTGACGGACGTTGGCATCCGCTGGCGTCCGCTGGCGCTGCTGGGGGTCATTGCCCGACGGTTTCTGGTGCCGCTGGATCTGCTGGTGTCCCCTGGCGTGGCTGGCAGTCATTGCCCGGCGGTTGCTGGTGCGGCTGACGGTCATTAGCCGGCCGCCACTAGGCGTCGCTGGCGCCACTCGCCGGCCGTCGGTGGTAGTCGATGGCGTCCGCTGGTTGGCCGTCGCTGGCATCTGCTGGCTGCTGCTGGCGTCCGCTGGCCGCCACTAGTGGTCGCTAGCGACCACTGGCGTTAGCCGGTATCCAGCGGCTTTCACTGGCTAATCCAGTATTGCAGGAGCTGAACTGAACACCGAATCCAGATTCAAACATTTGATTTGATTCGATTCGAACAACGTGTTCGAATCGGATCGAATTCTAACATTCGATCCAAAGATCCACCTTGTTCGAATAATTTGATCCGAACCAGATATGCAGATTGTGTTCGGATCAGATCTGAAATGGACAGATCGGTATTCAGATTTAATCTTCAAATGCCTGATCCGATCGAACATTCGAATGATCTGTCCAAATCCCCAATCCCTACTCTCTATATCACCTCTTTCTCCTCTCTATCTATCCTCTCTCTCATCTCTCTATCTTTCCTCTTTCTCCTTTCTATCTATCCTCTCTATCTCCTTCCTCTCTCTCCTCTCTCTCTCTCTCTCTCTATCTCTCCTCTTTCTCTTCTCTATCTATCGTCTTTCTAACTCCTCTTTCTGCTCTCTCTCCTCTCTCTCTATCTCCCTTCTCTCTCATCTATCTCTCTACTCTCTCCCCTCTCTATCTATCCTCTCTCTCTACTCTCTCCCCTCTCTATCTCTCCTCTCTCTCTACTCTCTCTCCTCTCTCTATCTCTCCTCTTTCTCCTCTCTCTCTATCTCCCCTTCCTCTCCTCTCTATCTCTCATCTTTCTCCTCTTTCTCCTCTCTCTTCTTTCTCTCTATCTCCTCTCCCTCTCCTCTCTATCTCTCATCTTTCTCCTTTTTCTCCTCTCTCTCCTTTCTCTTTATCTCCCCTCCCTCTCCTCTCTATCTCTCCTCTTTCTCCTCTCTATCTCTCCTCACTCTATCTCTCCTCTTTTTCCTCTCTATCTATCCTCTTTCTCTCCTCTCTCCATCCTCTCTCTCTTTCTCCCCTCTGTATCCTTGCTATCTCTCATCTTTCTCCTCTCTAGCTCTCCTCTTTTTCCTCTCTATCTATCCTCTTTCTCTCCTCTCTCCATCCTCTCTCTCTTTCTCCCCTCTTTATCCTTGCTATCTCTCCTCTTTCTGTTCTCTAGCTCTCCTCTTTTTCCTCTCTATCTATCCTCTTTCTCTCCTTTCTCTCTTTCTCCCCTCTCTATCCTTGCTATCTCTCCTCTTTCTCCTCTCTAGCTCTCCTCTTTTTCCTCTCTATCTATCCTCTTTCTCTCCTCTCTCCCTCCTCTCTCTCTTTCTCCCCTCTCTATCCTTGCTATCTCTCCTCTTTCTCCTCTCTATCTCTCCTCTTTCTCTCCTCTCTCCCTCCTCTCTCTCTTTCTCCCCTCTCTATCCTTACTATCTCTCCTCTTTCTCCTCTCTATCTCTCCTCTTTCTCCTCTTATCTATCCTCTTTCTCCTCTCTCTCCTCTCTATCTCCCCTCTTTCTCCTCTCTATCTCTCCTCTTTCTCTTCTCTCACAGAGGTCTGTTCGTGGGACCGAACGGGCGATTGTGCGATTGCGAGGTGCGGTGCAAAATTCGCACATCGCACCGCACAATATTTTTGCACAAAGCACTGCACACTGCACACCGCACACAGTTCTGTGTGGTGCAGTTGTGTGCGATTGTGCAAAAATTTTGGAAGCCCCCTCTCTCTTGTCTGAAGGTAGTCTCTGCCACCTAGGGCGCGACAATTCAGATAATGGGTACGAAACTGGGCGCTGGTATCCGTTGCGAAATATATTTTGTTCGACATCTGCCATATCATAATCGATATCCAATATTCGTCATCGGATATCGATGTCAGAATACGAAAAAAAATTTCGAACATTATCCGTTAAGGGTTCGTTATCCATCTTCGTTCAGAAAAATTATAGTTTCCTATGTTTCGTTATTCAATATCGAGTGCGGATATCGGTTAATGGGAAAGATATTCGTAATGAGCCGACAATGTTTTTATGGTTTGTTGGCCCAATACGTGCGTCCATAGTTCGATTTGGACTTAGAGACTCGGACTAGGGCTGCGATTTTGCTTGGGAAGCTGGAGGTGGCTCTGGAGCTGGAAGTGGCTAAGGATTTTGCTTGCGATTTTGCTTGTCATCGGATATTGGGCATTTCAGAGGCAAACATTTAATTGTTCTTATTTTCAAGGATTTTGCATCTGGTTTGTAAAACCCCTCTTTGCAAATAGCTGCCGTGATGGGGGACCATCAGGATGACGCCGGGACGGAACAAGTTCAACCACACCCGACTGCTCGCGTCAACGCTCGCCACCCTGCATTCAAGTACCCTGTTGGGTTTTGGTGGCCTTGAGATGGATGAGCAACACAAAACAATGCGCAGCGGAAAACGTAATTGCGAATCGAACGGCATCGACAAAACCATTAAAACGACGTACCTTTGCACGAATCTCATTCGCGATTTCTTCGATCCCGGAGTGAGACGAGTCTAGCTGCTCAAGTGTGCAGCCTCTAGACATATCCACGCGGTCCTCGGCACGTCGGATCTCCTCCTTCTCGTTGACGAGCCCCGTTCTTTCTCCGTCGGCGTCGTTACGTCGTCCCGATCACATCAGGGATGGAGAGGGGGTGTGGGGAGAGTGGAGAAGAAGGGGAAAGGCCCCTGAACAATTCTGGCCTGGGTGAATTTCGTTCAAGGCCTTCCCATATTTATACTAAGTGGGTATTTTTCATAAAAACCCCCAAAACTTAAGTATATCTTCCAACGTCCAAACGACCATTTGCGTGTGACCCTCTAGGCCCATGTATCAGTTTAGTTAACGACTCCAGCGGCCCAATATCCATTATTGGCCTTCCAAATTAATTAACTATATCATCATATAGATTAATTAATGTCGGATCGATTTAACCCAATCGATAGGTTGAGACTCCGACACGTGGGGTGCCAAGCTACACCTCGTGTCCTAGAAGATACAAAGGAATGTGTATCGACTCACTCATGGAACCTGTTCGTCATCGGTTACCGTGTATGTATAATCCCTCATCCACTTGACGCTCCTTGGACGACTTAGGGTATGGTCAATTGTCAAACCCTAATCGATCATCCGAGTTAGTACTGATGCATTCGGAAATCGTCGGAGAACTCTTCTCCGATATTTCAATGCCTTGGTTAAGGACTTCATCGCATCATCTTCCTTGAGCTGTCACCTCTTATACCGAGGGTGGACGATCCCATCTTGACCACTCAATCGCCTTCGTGTACTTCTTGATGCACCCGAACTAAGACCGTTTATAATCCCATGATTAGAGACTCATTGGCGATAGCCAAAGTACAACCGTCCATCCACAAGACGTCTTTGGTGTCTCAGGTCTAAGGACCACTTACACAACCGTGACGTGAATCAACCTGATTGACAGTTCGGTATAATACCATTCAGGGATTCGTACGGATCGATTCAGTGAACTCTTTCCACTAAAGAGCACCCACTATCTATCCTTAGTGTCGGCACACTAATGGCTACGGGACCGGCCATACTCATCACATGAGTGAGGCTAGATAGTGCTATTCTATATGGATACTTCGATGTCCTTCTCGTGTATCCTTTGAATAGGAATGTTTAGAACACATGCTTAAAGACGAGTGATCTCCGCATTACGATCTCATCATAATTCACTAAGTCCGATCATGTATTCATGGACTTCATTATACACATCACACGTGCACTATAATGAGTATGTTCTATTAATGAATATGGAACGAGATGTGGAATGTGTGATTGGCTTGCCGGCCACATATATTTCCATCAATGGTGACATGAATCAACCTGAATGACACTTGCACAATGACAAGTGGATGCCAAATCTAGTAGGAATTGGGGACTAAATTGATGATTTACACTCTCATAAAATTATGAAAATTTAGATTTTTAAATGGGGGGAAAAACAAATCCCAGAAGTCAAAGTACACGCAAATCATTATACGTATAACACGTGCACTATAATGAATGTGTTCTATTAATGAATATGGAACGAGATGTGGAATGTGTGATTGGCTTGCCGGCCACATATATCGCCACCCTGCATTCAAGTACCCCGTGTAAGTGGTTATTTCATTTCGCGCCTTATTTGTTTGGTTATGTTTTCGCTTTATTGACTTTACGGACCGTGCCGGTGTGTTTGGGCCTTGTCCATGTTATTTTCAATTCTTATTTGTAACCATTGACTAGAGGACAAACCACATCTCGCGACAATTTCTCCTCTAGAGACGTCACTTGGCACCTATCCTCCCCATATAAGGGGATAGCATGCCCCAAGTGAAGGATGCCAATTGATGAATTGAAAGTTGTGTTCTTTTTTTTCTACCTTAGTGCTTAGAGAGGATTCAGATTGAAGTTAGAGAGTAGTGGGAACGTGGTTGCCCTCGCCCCGCCTCATGTCGAGATAACACCGTGAGCTGCCGCCATCGACGACCTCGTCAAGATCACTCCGAGACCGCTATGACATCGCAGGGACGACCTGCGCCTGTCCCGGTAGTTTTCTTGAAGTTCAAGATTCGTAGTTCCTGGATTCGACATCGCCAACGCCGCCCTCGTTGAGATCACTCCAAGGACACGCCGATGTCGCCTCCCGCCTTTGGCTGCTCCGTCCCTTGGAGTCACCCTGTTCTTTTGCCACCAAGAAGTTCCAAGAACGAAGAGGGCTCTCCATTCTTGGTGATCTTGGGTGGTTGTCCATGCCGCAAGACCGCCTTGAAGAACGGCCTGCGTTGCCCCATCCGTGTGCACCTCTGTGCGCGCTCACGCCGACGACTTGCGTTGCCGCCAAGCCTGCCCACCCTCATCTCTGCGCTCGAACGCGTTCCCGCGGCCATCTCCTCCGCGTGCTACCGCGCGCCAAGAATCTCTCTTCCGTGCCTGCGTGCCGCGCGGCTGTGAGTGCCCAACCCAATGGGCCCCTTGTCTCCACACGCTACCGAGCGCCACAAAACCCCGCCTTTGCGCGCCGCCGCGCCCTGTGGCTCTACCCTTGGCGATCACGCAAACTCGCGGCCGTGAGCGCCTCTCCCGTGTGCACGACCGCGCATGCTCGCGCCAGCGCGCCGTGCTGCCACTGCGTCCGCGGACCTCGCAGCCTCGCTCTACTGCACAACTGCGGCCCCTTTCTTCTCCGTGCACTGCCATGCACCCGTGGCCGTCTCCTCGGTGCTTGCGTCCCCGCGGTCATGAGCACCATCCACACCCTGCCCGAGGTTGTTGGAATCTTCCTGTGCCCGTCGATTTTGACAAGCAAGCCTCAATCACACACGCGTTTCGTCGACACCTCCGAGCTCAATCATTCCCTGTTTGCCCGCCTTTGGACTAGCTTCATTCAGGTATCTTCTCGCCCTCCTCCACCAATTATATTTCAGTAGTGCAGTGCAGTCTTCCCCTATCAGCTCCTCTGCTTAGGACGAAGATGTCATTGAATAGGATAGCCACTCTATCGTGAGTTAGGAATTCATTGAGGTGGACGACTAATTGTTGATCTAGAATTGGGACAATCTAGAGCCGTTAAATGCTCCTTACGTCGTAGTCACCGTAGTCAGTCAAGAAGGTCATTGGGAGTCTATCTTGGCTATTCTCTTTCTCAGTGGAATTCATTGATCGTTCACTCTAGTTCGTAAAGGTCTCTTATTGCTCATCTGGGGTTTCTATCGACATTCATTTCATCTAAATAGATTTTAATCAATTCATTACGTTGTACTGTGTTGTAATATGAACCGCCAATCCCGGTATAATTGTATTACATCACGGCGTCTCCTTTGAGCTGCTGAACCTAGAGCAAGCAAGGAAGAAGGTAGCTCCCAACGCTCAATCCCAGCTCCTAATCCAAACTCTTAATCCCTATCCATCTCTCTCGTTCTTTAATTTTCTGGTTAAATCTTCATTTGCGATTTTGCTGGCTAGCAGCTGCCATCACCAGATCCATATGATGACGAGGGTTCTCCTTGCTTCAGGTCTGTCCTCCACCCGACAATCGTTCATCATGCATCGATCTATACATATGAATTTTTTTTTTCATTATTCATAAGCTGCATTGCATGTCGCCGCACATGCCTCGATCTATTTCATTGTTTATATGCCGAGCAGGTGATGCAGGTTTCTATAGCCATTGTTTCATCGATACATTGCATCGATCTATTGCATCAATCTATTTCATCGATCTATTGCATTGATCTATTGCATTGTTTATATGTCGACACCAGATCCATACAAAGTAAACTGTCTATTTGTCCTTACAGAGTAAACAGATCCATACAGAGTAAACCACCGCACATGCATCAATCTATTTCATTGTTTCATCCATGTTTATTTCATCGATCTATTTCATCATTGTTTGTTAAAGGATCTTGAGATTACTCTGTATTTCATTCGTTCACACTCTCTCCTTCTTACCTACGTACCTATATACTGCATCATCTATTTGTCCATCAAATGACGTAGGTTTCTTAACAGCCATTACATGTTTATGAAATCAAAAAGCATCATCTATTATTTGGTATGATTTATTTGTCATCAAATTACAAATTGCGAATTAGTAGACTGTCTGTGCTATTTTTGCAAACTTATTTATGGGGATGTTTTATTTTTCAAGTACAATTCAGGGTCACTTTCTTAACATTCATACAATACAGTATTACACATACACCTTACGCTTCATCCAAGAAGCTTCCATGTCAATGGTAGAGAGCACTTTACCTCAAATAGATGAGGAGTCGGCATTTGAGGAATTACCAGCAGAGCATACTGCTGATGTGTCTGAGCCTCGTGGATGAGCAAAATGATCATCGATTCTAAAGTACTTCACAGTTGTTGGGGATTCGACATATGAGTGTGAAATTTTGTCGCACAAAGAATGCAACAAAGATGATCCCATCTTAAGCGCCCAATAGAAGGTAGTACAAATGTCTTTTGGTGTCATTTCAAATTCGTTCATCCAAAAGAACATGATGGGCTGAAGGGCAGTACTAGTACGCAACGATGTATAGATGACTTAGCAGATGACGTGACATCAGGTCTCTTCGTTAGAAGGTGACCATTGAGGGGTCAAACACTAGAAGAGACTAAGGACGTCATTAGTCGGCTAGTTTGTCGGACAGACTTGCCATGGCGTTGGGTTGATACAGATGCTTGGAAGGAAATATGGCGTTTGGTGACAT
This sequence comes from Wolffia australiana, assembly GCF_029677425.1. Classification (NCBI taxonomy): domain Eukaryota; kingdom Viridiplantae; phylum Streptophyta; class Magnoliopsida; order Alismatales; family Araceae; genus Wolffia; species Wolffia australiana. Next base: position 7,129,508 of record NC_135842.1, read on the forward strand.
AGAGTGAAGTACCCTCACCATGTGCCCCAGTAATCAACGCATGGACGATGAAGTTATTTGGGAGGATGAAGGCAGAGATCATTGGACCGTGTGGCAGTGACAATTGTTGGTTGGACAATGGAAAATGGTTGACTTTTGGGCATAACAGTTCATTGGATTGACATTCGTTGGACGTATCGTGAACTTGTCCTTGCTGTTTGCTAGCTTTGTGGGAAGCATGACGGGGAGACTATTGCAGAGATTCTTGCCAAGGAGCTTGAAGAGTATGGCTCGACTCAAAAGTGAGTAATGTTAGGACTATTGTATTTGATACTTTTCAATGCACGCTCTAATATTTAATGTGTTTTCCATTGCAGTTATGTATCATTACAACTGATAATGCATCAAGCAACAAGATAATGATGGCCATATTAGGAAGAAGACTGCGTGGAAGGAGCATAGGGTTTAGTGCTAGGCGACACGTTCCATGCGTCGCACACATAGTGAACATTGTTGTTCAAGCTGCATTGAAAAGCTTTTCTATACCACTGCGGCACCCATAGTCGAGGAGGAGAGTGATATCGGCATGGTTGCCGATATGTATGATAGTTAATCAGACGTGGAGGAGGGCGAAGAGGACATCTCATTACAGCGGCACAGCGGTTTGCTTGGGGACATATTGACTAAAGTGAGAACAATAATTCGAGCTATACATTGATCAACAAAGTGACGAATATATTATGCTGATTTATGTAGGACACATAAATTAAATCCAAGATTTCCCTCACTTGACTGCCCAACACGATGGAGTAGCACGCACGAGATGCTAGAAGAAGCTATTGCCAAGAGGGATGTGAATGATGCAAGGGTTGCATTCTTCACGACAAGGGGTAGCCAAACAAAGATATCGCGTGATGAATGGGAATTGTTTAAGGAGTTTGCTTTCTTATTGGGACCTTTCACGTACCCAACCAATCATGTTAGCAGGTCGAAGGAGTCTGTTATTGGGGATGTCCTCCTCCTCGTGCGAGCATTAGCACAACACATGGACGACGTCATGAAGCGGATTGCTGAGTCCATGTTATGCACACGCAAGAGACTTCCACAAGATGAACGCGCATCATTGCTGCATGCAGTTTTTGCCATGCAGACAAAACTAGCCGAATATGAGAAGGTGTTGTGGAACAACAATGTCATCCTAGCTGCCGCATTACTCGACCCATTTTGTAAGGGGTCAATGTTCGACGAGGCATCATATTTGAAGGACGTATCCTTTGTTCGTGGAATTCTCCCTACTACACCGACATTTACCCATAACTGACATGATACAACCATGCCCCTACAGCAACAACCATCAAAGGCTTGGGTAAGTCCAGCCCTTAGCAGCAAACCATCTACAAGATCAACCGCACCGGCTTCCTCTTTGGAGGAAATGGAGACATTCTTACATACAACTCACTAGGGAGGGGGACACTCTACACGTGTTTGGTCGGGAACTAAGGGTGTTCTTGTCTACCTAACATTATAAAAAATTCCACATGAATTTCTTTCATTGCCTGCTACAAGTGCTCCATCAGAACGGTTGTTCTCTGCTGTTAGAGCAGTTGTCACTTATGAGAGATCGCGTTTGGAGGGGATGAGTATTGAGGCCCTTGTTTGTGTAAAGTGTTGGTGTTGAGAAGGAAAAACTAAATGGTACGACATTTGCCTTGACGGTGACATTGATGTTGACCCAGATACATCAGGTATAATTCTAATTTATCTTTAGTTATGTTATACAAATGGATGGTAAATTGAGATGGCTTTATATTTCAGATGTCATGGTAGCTTTCGAGCGGTAGGACTCCTGTGATGCTGCATAACATGGGATTTACGATGAAGTTCGTGGGTAGCATTGTGAAGACGAATCTAACCTTTTTCCCTAACACGTAGAAACACTTTTTTCAGAACTCCTATCTTAGTAGAAGTACGTTTTCTTTAGCATGTTTGATATATGATAATTTTTACTTTATATTTGAGTACTTATTTGAGTATTACATCCAATATTACCTAAGCCATATAGACCATGACAGGTGCCATGACATCGACACCTACCATGTCGAAGTATGCGTCTACTCGCTCAACGCCTGGCGAAGAAACCACAGGACTCAACTGTGCACGTCATCAGCTATGACTCTGAAGATGACAAGGATAGTAATGTAAGGTGTTGAAAAAATATCAAATACAACACTATCAATGCCCCTCAATTCGCAACAGAGCAAATAGAATTGATTGATGCCATTACGATATAAATCCTTGCAAGCCTTCACTTTAACCCAACTAAGCTCATACCAGAGCCGCACATCCTAGTGAGGTGTGATCCATTTTATGTGCCATGGGCAGACCACACCTATTGGACCCACTACAATTTCACCCCAGAAACGATTAACTTTGTCAAGTTTCAAGTCACCCATACTATCTACAAAAGGCAACATCCATCACCGAAAAGCAACGGCGATAGAAACGGATGGCTTGTAGAATGAGAACCTATGATGTTTGGTATGTTTAGTTGTTTAATGACCATCTTCACTTTTATAATGTATGTTTGGTTTACTTCCCCATCTTTACACCAATATGGAACATTAAGTTACCATTAATCTTTTATAATGTGCGTCAGCTATTGTCCGTTGTGTAATCCATTTTCCGCAATAAGTAGTCTATGACTTTCCAAAAATTGTCTAAAACTCAACAATGGCATCCATACTTCAACATTTAGTATGATTTTTCCTACACAGCTTTGTATAAATAAATATTATTTTTTCCTACAGAGGTGAACCATCTTTATAATCTGTTATCCGTTCTGATATCGTAGTCGATATCATATCTGTTATCCTCTTACCGATACAGACATCCGATATCGTTATCACACGAATACTGTCCGAAACCGTTATTCGTTTAGTAAGCCATACCAATATTCGTTATCAATATCTGATACAGATGTCATCCTCGTTCGACATTATTTTGCGTATAGATAACGTGTTATTTGATTACAAATAATGCATACAAATATCGTTATTCACACCCTACTACCGCCCCCGCTTCTGCCCCCACTTCCGCATGTTGCCCTCTCTTGTCTGAAGAAGACACTGCCTTTGCCTTCAGAACAACTGAAAAGACGCCCTCTCTCGCCCCGTGTGGCTGTGTGAAGATGAAGGTACGTTCTTCCTTTTGTATAAATTCTTCCCTTCTTCCCTTTTGTTACCTTCTTCATTTTTGTTTAAATTTGTATTTCAATACAAATGATAGTTCTGGATCAGTAGAATTGGGAATATTTTGATTCTGCTTCTAGTATGTGATAAATTCTAAATTCATAACTTCGATCTTTTATGATGTCCAATTTTATCAGGAACATTATCATTTCAGTGTTTGATCATGATCATATATTTAGATGAATGTTGATGTCCCTTTTCCTTCTTCGGCTTCCACTTATTTTGTTTTCCTTTGTTTGTTCATCTTCTTCTTCTAGCTTCATCTTTCTTAATCTCTGCATTTTTCTTGCCTTTTCTTCTAGCTACTTCGTCTTCTTGTTTGGTGTCCATCCTACTTCTGGTTCTTCGTTTATGTTTATTTTCTTCTGCTAACATCTTCCGGCTTATTTTTCCTCTTGTGCTATCCTCTAGCTTATTCTTCTAACATCTTCTATGTTCTTATGGTAACATCTTTGATGTAACACAACTGTCGGGAGCGATCAGATCGTGTATAAAGTGATCGATCATTCACAAAATACTAAATGCTGATGCGACAATGATGCATAAATTTAAGAAAAAAATGAGTAAGTAGATCAATCATCGGCTGATGCGAGAGGCAGCTCAATTGGACAACACGTGATGGGTTTTGTTACGGTCAAGCTCCCAATGACCCACGTAACTAGATCGAAGGAACTGACATGGTAGGGGACGCTTTTTGTCCAATAATGTCTACACCATTGACGATTACGAACTGACCAAGTACCATGAAAGAAAATTAACTAACACAGTGTTTGGTGCCTAACCTAAAATTACGTACAAATTCTCTTGAGGCAGAGGAACAGATGTAACCGGCACTGAAAGACGCAATTAACGTTGTAAAATAGAGGGGGGGGGGGAAGAAAACGACCTGAAGACTCCGGACAGGGTGCTTGTGGCGGGCGCAACCGAGGTGCACGTAGACAAAGAAGCCCGAGTTGAGGTTGATCACGTCCGTTGGAGAGGAACAACCAATAGCTTGATAGGTAGCCGGCGGTTGATGATGATGGAGTTCATGACCCGTGGGTTATGTTCACAAAAGGATAGAGCCCCGTTTCCGACAGTCTTTGGTCGCGGGAATCCTGTTCACAAAAGGATAGAGCCCATTTATGACAGTCTTCGGTGACCGTAAGTGCATCCGAAGTGAATTAAGTCAACCAAGTACGCGGGTGAGAGGTGGGCAGGGTGAAATCTTTGATTAAAGCTTCGTCGACAGCCAAAATGTCAGGGGCTGGAAGATACACGATAACCAGGCTTTGGATCAGGGTGATTGCCCACCTCTAGGCCATCCTCGTAGGATGGACGCCGCCGCAGATTGGAATTTCAGAACATCCACGACAATCGTTCGCCCACCGTTCTGTCCCACCTGCTGTGAGATCAATACCAGGACGGATGAACGGGCGATGAAAGCGACGGCGGATGGAAGTAGCCGACAGATTTCTTTCACCACTTCCTTTGAACACGATCAACACAAAGGCGGAAATGCTATAATGAGGATAAACGGATGCGGATAATCTAGCTCCAAGATGCAGACCACGAAACTTTGGCGGATGGACGGTGGCATCTTCGTCCAAGATTGGAGGTGGATAAGAGCTTCTTTGTTAGGAGCTAGTGTTCACGATCGTGAGAAATGCTCATTTTCTTCAATAGAAAAGATAAATTGGATCCACTTGTGTCGAGAATGGCATCCTCTGTTGACGGATCGGCAAAAGGAACATACGGTAAACTCCATTCCTACCCTGGAATCTTCAGCCTCAAAATATTCAAAGACAACAAGCAGCGACTGAATTCCCCCTTCTATTCTTCTTCTACGCCTTCTTCTTTAGGAACCAAGTAGAATGATGAACAACATGAAATAACTGCCAATGAACAAATGAGATCTGGAATTTTTCACAACACAAGATGCCTTTTTTTCCCCTTCCTCCTTATAGAGAGGAAGTGGTGGTTGTGGGAGGCCCAATTGGGCCATTTTTAAGGGGAAAGCCTATTGGGATTCCCCTAAAAAGGGATCTTTAGGGGGAGAAGAAGCCCAATATGGATTTCCTCCCCCTAAAGATGATAGCTAAATCACAATTAAAAATGAAAACATACACAGGAGACCGATACTCATGCAGGAGGGGCCTTCGATAATCCAAGGATAATGAAAAGAAAAGAACACAAAGACGACTTGAGACGCACTAAGATGACGCAAATGTTGCTTCGAGCCTGATAGTGGAAGTGTTGATTCTTCACGTCGGCTCGGGTTCCACGTAGGGGCTGGCGACGAGTCTGGACATGATCAGCTGGATGGTCCTCCATCAATCTTCACGATTATTCTTCCAACATCTTTTTTCTTCTAATATCTTCTCGCTTATTCTTCGAATATCTTCTTCTTTCTTCTAACATCTTCTAGCATATTCATCTAATATCTTCTAGCTTATTCTTCTAGCTCATTATTCTAACATCTTCTTTCTTCTAGCTTCTTCTACTAACATCTTCTTCTTTCTTCTAGCTTATTCTAACATTTTCTTCTTTCTTCTAACATTCTTCTTCTTCTCATATTTTTCTCTTCTTCTTCTTATCCCTCTTTATTTTTATTTGTCTTATTCTTCTTTGTTATGTTTTGCAGTGTTTTTATTTTTTTCTCCTTCTTTTTATTCCTTTGTATTCTCTTATGCTTCTTTCTTTCTAATTATCCTCTTTATTCTTCTTTTTCTGATTTTTTTCTCTTCTTCCTCTTCTTTGTTTTTTCAACTTTTTCTTCTTTCTTTTCTTCTGCTTCTTTTTTCTTTTCTTCCACCTTTTTATTTTCTTCTGCTGTTGTCTTCTCTTCTGCATCTTTCTTTCTAATTCTTCTCTTTATCTTCTTCTTCTTCTCATTTTTTTCTGTTCTTCTTTTCACTCTTTGTTTTCTTAGTTTTATTCTTTTTTATTATGTTTTGCATTGTTTTTATATTCTTCTCCCTTTTTTATATTCTTCTTCTTCGCCAACTTTTTTTTATTTTCTTCTTCCTTTGTATTTTTTTCTCCTTTGTTTTTTCATCATCTTCTTCTTCGGCAACTTCTTTTTTTTATTTAGTGCAATTTTTTGTCTGAACGATGTATGTTACATGTTGGGAGAAGCTAGAGTTGCACGTAAATAACATGTTTCCATTTTTAATTTGTCACTAGTTTTTACTAGTACAACATAGGATTGAAATTTCCTTTCAAAATAAAATGACAAGGTACAAATTGGCATTTGTTTATATAATACGCTTGATATTTGATTTACTATTTTTGTCTGTTACATTAGTAATTTGAGGATTCAATGCTTTTGAAGGGGTCTCATCACTGACACCAAAGGACGCCATCAGCCACCTTGAGCAACCCGAGTCGACATCCGCGACCCATCATTCAAGTATACAGCCTAATGACGGGTCATCAAATTGTTTATTTCTTTTCGCATTGTCGTGATTGTAATTTTATTTTTGACTTGTGGAAGGGCCTTTTGTGTTTGGGCCTTGTCCATTGTGTTTTTTTTCATTAAACTTATCGTTAAGGGAAGGCCCATTGTCATGAGATGAGTCCTTCCCGCTTTGGCCCAATTGTGCATGCCCCTACCCTATATAAAGGAAGGCATGCCCAAGAAGGCATTTGGAGTTGATTTGAAATTGAAAGTTTCTTTCATCATTTTGGCTCCCGCCTCTCCTCGTCAGAGGATTCATATCGTTTCATAGTTAGATCATGGGAAAACGTCCGCCATGCTTCTTGCCACGTTGAGAATTCCATGGACGAACCGTTGCCACCGATCCCGTAGTTGCCATGGAGTCTCAGCTTCAAGAAGGTCAGTTCTTGAAATTGGATCTCGCCCAAGAATCACCATACTCCATCCCATTGGTTTTCTTGGTGATACAATCATCGTTATCGCTGACTCGCTGGTTGATCCTGTCTTCAACGCCGCTCGTTCACACGTCGTGAACTGGATTTTGACCTAGAAGATTCAAGAAAATGATTCTTAGAGTGTTCTTTGGAGAGTCATCGCTTGATTCCCGTCGCGTGGCTTCACGCCGTGCTGCTGTCATAGCTTGATTCCCGTCCTCATCTGGATCATCTGCGTGTTCTTTGTCCGAGCACTTGTCGTCCGCCGTCTGCATGTCAGTGCGTGACTGCCGCCACTCGCAATTCCCTGCGCGCGAGCCACTACGTGCGCTGCGTGCACCTGCGCGTCTATCACTGCTCACCATTTCCTACGTGCGTGCCACATCGTGGGCTCCGTGCACCTGTGCGCCTACCGCCGCTCACACGCTAGCACGCGCAAGCCACCACTCACATGCCACTGTGTGCGCTCTGCGCGCTTGCACGCCTACTGTCGTCCACACTAGTTCGCACTTGCCGTCGCCACATGCCACCGCATGCATGTTGCCGCGTGTGCACCGCGCTTGTGCGCCTACACACTCAGGTGTTTTGCACATCCCCTCCCCAACAACACACCTTGTTACATATTGATGCCTGTCAGTTTCGCCAACACGCATCAGAGTAGGCACTTTAGTTTTGCTGAGTACCCGCCCTCCATGACGTGACGCCTGTGGTGCTCGGGCCCCTTCAGCGTTCACACCAGCCACAAGTATTTCGTGCGAAGTACAACATTCTGGATTCCGGGCCTAACCCATCAAGTTCGACCGCCTTTCCCCAACCTTTTCTTCGGTTATTTCTTCCAATGCTGTTGATTTTGTTTCATTTGCCACCGAGAGTACAAGTTCATCGTGTACAACTAGACCTTGTCGAAGAAGGATGGACGCCTTCAGGTAATAATATTACCTCTCATCACGTAGTCATCTAATCGGTCCAAAGGGATGTTGAGGAATCTGATTCTTGATTTTTCAAACTCTGTCAACTTAATTGATCTTCGAACTTTTTAGCAATGCTGAATATTCTTCATTGGTTTTAAAATCACGTTTCATCATCATAAACACATCATTGTCTGATTCTCATTCCCCCTTGTGTTGTAACATGTGCCAAACGATCCCAGCTGTACCGTGTTACATCAGCTTTTTTTGTCATTGATGAGTTTAAATACATGTACGTTTGTTGCATAGAATACCACATAATATATTTTTTGCCTCATATAAACATTAAAAATTAAAAAACATATGATGAAATTTGCAACAGTTTATAAGTTAGGTGAATTATTTTGAAATGAGAGGATAAGAGAAGGTGAATTAATGTAACATGTGTATTACTCTAATACAATTTGGTTGTCATTATTGTCTAATAATTCTGTGATTTTTTTCCGATCAAGTCATGTAATCAAATCCACATGAATGGCTATTCTTCTTTCTCATCCTTATTATGAAACTGCAAATATAGGATGGAAGTTGGTACGCCGTTGCATCAACCGAACGCCGCAAAAATGTCTGCAGAAGAAGAAACTAACAGTAGCCCAACCACTAGAAAAAGAAAGCCTCGCCTTAATACATGTGAGGCCGTAAGGTACTTCACAGACATAGGTGGAAAAAATTTTAAGTGCAACTTGTGTGGTATCACTATAGACCGCAACAAGTACCAAAGTTGTACACCTCTGTGGAGGCACTAGGAAAGGTTCCATCACAAATTACTCATCTTTGAAAGCAAAGACAAGTCAAGTTGTACATGAGAGATGAGTACTAGACATGTTTCCCGGTGGAAATATGAAGAAATAATACTACAGTGGACGTACCGCGGAGAAGACCAAAGAAGAGCTGGTGCAGTTCATATGTCTGACTGACTCGTTATGGGCCATTGTTAGGAAGAAATACTTCATACGACTTCTTTGTTATGTAGTGCAAGAAGAAATACCAGTCCTGTCAGTGAAGGCTATCAAGGCGAAAGCCTTTCACTATACCAAGATATGAAGAAAATTGTTTGAAAAAATTGGCATCCGTTGCTCGAATGTCATTGATACTTGATAAGTGGACGTCAGAAAACGACATTGCTTTCCTCAGTGTGACAGTGCATTGGGTGGACTTTGAGCGGACTTTGTGCGAGCGTGTTCTAGAATGCACCTGCTGACTGGATCCCACACTAGCAAAAACATGAGTGCACGCATCCTTGAAATGTTGGAGGAGTTTGACTTGAAGAACAAGGTATGGGTTACGACATAAACAATTTGAATTAATGTTATTTTTCACTGTTCCATTATATTGATGAATCCAAAATACGCAGGTGTGCACAATTACCACAGATAACGCATCGAACAACAGAAAGATGATGACTATTTTAAAGGAGCATCAGAAGTTAGAGAACCCTCAATTTAGTGCAAGCCGACACGTGCTTTGCATAGCGAATGTGCTAAACCTTGTGGTCTAGGCCAGGATGAGTTCACTACGTATGATAGAGGCGCCATCAGAGTCATTGATTATAGACGAGGCTGATATGGCCGGTATGAACAATGTAGAGCAAGGCAGCATACTTTTTGCATTCTCTACATCTAATCTAGGTGATGTCATACTCCGACTCTGCAAGATAGTCACAAGAATACGCAATTCAACCTAGCATGATGAACGCTATGCAGCATTATGTAAGCAATTTAGGCTACCTGACCATAAAAAAATTCATTGGACTGCCCAACAAGATGGAATTCTACGTACGCCATATTAGTGGCCACTATCGAGAAAAGGGATGTTGTAGATATCACTGCATTGCACGTCTTATGGAAACAAGTATTATGTGAAGAGGAATGGGAAATGATCAAGGAGTTTGGGGGTACATTGCAACCCCTCCAATTGGCTGTGATAGTAGCATGCCATTCAAAAGCAGCCACAGCAAATGAGGCAATTGTTATCATCAGAGCAGTGATGAGACACTTGAATGGTTTAATGGCTGGTATCAGACAAGGAAGGATGTTACAAGTCAACAGTATTATGTCCACAAAGCAACGGACATTAGTGTACAAGGCTTGTGAGGCGATCAAGACTAAGATGAGCAGATATGCATCAGTCCTCATTCGCAACACGACCTTTACCGTTGCTGCTCTCGTTGATCCCTCCATGAAGTTACGGTTATTGGACTGCAACCAACGGGATGAAACAGTCGTGTATGTGCAACGCTTATTGCAGTCCCCCAATATTAGCAATGACGGAAGCGCCGTTCGTTCAGATTCCTCTACATGATTTCGATAGGAGTGGATGTCTACATCATTCTTTAGTGAAGCACTCGACGAATTATTACCGGACAGTGAGCATACACCAACCCTAACTCCAATACACGAGCTAGATGTTTACATGAGCTCACCTCCTCTTAAGGGGACTGAACCATTGCACTGGTGGAAAATAACAGAACATTCATATCTAAGGATGGAAATGGTTGCGAAGGATTTCCTATTGGCCCATGCGACGACTGCTCTGTCAAAAAGATTCTTCTCTGCCGGTCGTGCAGTCATCAAGTACAAGCGTTCAAGATTGACGACAGAGAGAATTGAATTAATTATGGCACTTAAGTGTTGGTGGCAAGCGCAAGAGGGTGACGACACTGATACGAAGCAATCAGATGAAGATAGCGATGAAGATCCCATTGTTCTTTAAGCTCATTTCCTCTCCTTTAAGTTTTTGAAGCACTCAAAAGGTATGCTTTACTACTCGCTATTTTATTATTTGATATCTACAAGTAAAAAGTATTTCTGTAAAGTTCCGTGTTATGAATTTTATGAATTTTTTTTTATTTGCATTAGAAATGATTTTAAAATTATTTAAGAATTTTCTGGAATTTAAACGACTTCTATCAATTATCTTTAAATTTAGCAGTTAATTTCATATTGTTTTTTGCTAAGCTATATATGTTAATTTTTTGGAAAATTTGAAAAGATTAGTTGAAAATTTGACACATTTTTGAGAGCTCTTTTTCTAGGTTGTTAAACCATCTGAATTTGTAATGTAAATGGTCATTCTCTATCTCTCTTGTTTCTCCTCTCTATCTCTCCCCTCTCTCCTTTTTATTATCTCTCCTCTTGCTCCTCTATATCTCTCATCTTTCGACTTCGGCCGCTCGCAGACGCTGGCTAACCTAGTACTGCAGGAGCTGAACTGAACACCGAATCTGGATTCAAACATTCCATTCAATCCGATTCGAACAACTTGTTCGAATCAGATTAAATTGGAACATTCGATCTGAACAGACTTCTTGTTCGAACAATCCGATCCGCACCTAATGCGCAGATCATGTTCAGATCAAATCTGAACTGGACAGATCGGTGTTCGGATTGGATCGTTCGAATGCCAGATCCGATCGATCATTCGAATGATCTGTCCGAATCCCCAATCCCTACTCTATATCTCTATCTATCCTTGTGCTCTTTGATATCTCTCATTTTCTCCTCTCTCCATCTCTATATCTCCTCTCTCTCCACTTACTAATTCTCTATCTCTATCTCTCCTCTCTCTCCACTTATTAACTCTCTATCTCTATCTCTCCTCTCTCTCCACTTACTATTTCTCTCTCACTATCTCTCCTATCTTTCTCTTTACTCTCTATATCTCCCTATCTCTATCTCTTCTCCCACTAGCTCTTTCTCTCTCCCCTTTCACCTCGCTATCTCTTATTTTTCTCCTCTCTCTCTCTCATCTTTCTTGTCTCTCTCTATTTCTCCTCTCTCTATCTATTTATTCTCTCTCTATCTCTCCTCTCTCTCATCTTTCTTGTCTCTCTCTATTTCTCCTCTCTCTCTCTATCATCTTTCTTGTCTCTATCTATTTCTCCTCTCTCTGTCTATTTATTCTCTCTCAATCACTCATCTTTCTCCACTATATCGCTTATCTTTCTTCCTTCTTTGTATCTTTATATCTCCTATCTCTCGCTTCATGCCCTATATCTCCCTATATATATTTATTTCTCCTCACCCTATCTCTGTCTCCATCTATTCTCTCACTTCCCAATCTCTATCTCTCGTGTCTCTCTCTTCGCTATCTCTATATTTATACCAATATGTTCTCTTTCTGCTCCCACAATTTCTATCTTTGCACTCTCCTCTCTCTCCTCTCCCGCCCTCTCTCTTCCCTGTCTCTATATTTATCCCAATATATTCTCTCTCCTCTCTCCCCCTCTCTCTTCCCTATCTTGAAATTGATACCAATATATTCCCCCTCTGTTCCCTCTATCTCTATCTCTGCTCTCTTCTCTCTATAACTCTATTACATCTCTCATCTCTCTCCTCTTCCCTCTCTCTCTTCCCTGTCTCTATATTTATCCCAATATAGTCTCTCTTGCCTCTCCCCTCTCTCTTCCCTATCTCTATATTTATCCCAATATATTCTCTTTCCTCCCTCTATCTCTATCTCTATCTCTATCTCTATCTCTGTTCTCTCCTCTCTCCATATATGTATCATATTTTTCATCTCTCTCATCTCTCTCTAAATCTATCTTATCTCTCCTCTCTCTCTTCCTCTCTCTGCCTCTGTCTTTCTCTATATCTCTATCTCTCTTCTCCCTCTTCTCTCTCTTCTTTCTCCTCTCTCTCCTCTCTCTCTACTTTCTCTCTATTTTTATGTCTCTCTTTTCACTCTATCTATATTTTATCTCTTCTCTCTTATTATCGCTCCTCTATCTCTTCTATCTCTATTTTTATTCCTCTCCTCACTGTTTCTATCTCTCTCTCTCCTCTCTCCATATCTATATCTCTCCTCTTCTTCTCATCTTTTTTTCTACCTCTCTTCCATCCTCTCTCTTTATCTCAACCCCTCTTTCCTATCTCTCTCCTCTCTATATCTCTTTTTCTTCTATCTATCCTCCCTCTACTAGCAGACGAACATTTTTGATAGGAAATATTTATAATTTAAACGTATAAAGGAGTCCGTGAAACTAGATAGATCTTCACATAATACTGTCAAATCAAAGAGTAAGCCAACCTTTTTGGTGAGAACCAATCCTCTCAATAATCAAATTTACACTAAATAACTATGCTAAAATATACTAATTGAGATAAACTTTAGTAACTTGATTAGGGTGCATCTGATGCATGAGTCGAACATCCAAAATTAAAACTAAAATGCTTGATGATTATGTCATCTTGTTTGAATTCAAATCCAGTACCACTTGGTTTCTCAAATGAGTCAACTAGAACCACCAAACTACCCAACCTCTTGATATATCCACATAGTCCTTGACACATTGGATCTCACTTTCTTCTTCTTGATCAACACCACCATTTATATGCAATGATGTTCTCACCATTTCAATCAAATCATCAATCATTATAGGGGACGAGTGCTTAGGAGAAGGGATAATTGGGGGGGAGGCACCTAGGGAGAACTAACAAGGATGTGTCTCACTTAAGACTTGGGGTCCTTTATACTTAAAAGGATTTTTATATTTTTGACTATATCCTCAAGCATCAAACAAAAAAAATTGTGCAACCCTCTAGGCCTACGCATCAGTTTAGTTAATACAATTAGCCTGATAACTCTTCATTGCTTAACCAATATCTAGCATATAGTTTAATCAGCCATTGTCTATTACACCTGAAAAAAGGGCAAGTCACCAACACGTGAAGTGCCAATCTGCACCACAGGTTTGAGAAGGTACACATTATTTCATCAACTCTTTCATGAACCTTTTTTTGTCATTAGCTATCATATATGTATAATCTATATACGGACATCATTCTAACAATGACGCCGGGCATAGTGAACTGTCAAACCTTAATTGGTCATTTTGATTAGGACTGATGCATCAGGAAATCATCATAACAATCCTTTTTTGATATTTTTTAACACCTTGGCCACTGACTTCAGTGCGTCATCTTCCTTCTGTGCATTGTCTACCCTCATACCAAGAAGGAAAAATCTCATCTTGATTGCACAATTACTTTCATAAGCATGCTTCTGCATTCAAACTAATACTCTTTGCAATCCAATGATTAATGACTCATAGTAAAACACACAACCACCCGATCACCAGTTGGCTTTGGTGTCTCAAGTATAGGGACCAATTAATTTTGTAATGTATCAAACTAATTGATAACTAGGAATAAAGCTCTCCCAAGTATTATCATGGATCAATTTAGTGAAGTTTTTTCGCTATAGAACACCACTGTATTTCCTTCGTGCCCCCACAAAAAATTGGTACGGGATCATTCATCACTATCTGAGCAGGATTAGATATTTATAATGTGTCGAGATACTTTGACTTCCTATTCTATATTGTATAAATAGTTATATCTGAAATACATGTTTTAAGATGAGTAATCACTGTAGTATGACATCATCATAATTCACTCTTCATGGCACATATCCATGGACTTTGCACTAATAATAATGGATATGATTTATATTAATGAATTCAAACAGGATGGGGATTTCCAATTTTCTTGAAGGCCATATAATTCCATCATATAGTAATTGCTTTAGATATGGAATATGACAAGGACATATTTATTTTACCACTATAGACATCCCATGTTATTTGATTCTTTTATAAAGGAATGTCCAAAAAGTCCATTGTGTTAATATTTATAACAGCATTTAAATTCAACAGTTTTATGCTAATAATGATTTTATTTTCGTTATTCAAATGTTTGTGCATAACTACACACAATATAATTTATTTTATTTTTTATTTTATTTGATTAAATTTAAATAGTTGAGTTAAAATAACTCCTGAGGTATGAGTTTTCTATATTGAGTAGATCAAAACAGGGGGAAAATGCGTCTTATGAGACATTTATAATTAAAAGGATAAGAAGAAATTATATTGTGAGCTTAATTGAAAATCTTTGAGAAATTATAGAACTAAAATTTAGAGACGTATGGTATTTCCAGATATTTAAAAACATATCACGAATGGAGAATACATATGCTATCTATTGGATAAATCCTTTCAGAATTTATGTTGATCCTTTTTACCTTTTTAATTCATAGACATGGACGTCAGACCTGTGAGAATGGGGATAATTCCAATACTCTCAAAGAAAAAAATGAAGTGATGTGGTAAAATGAGGCGATCATAAAAATCATAGGGTGTTATGGGAGACTAAGAAATTAGGTGACTAAGGCCTTGTTAATCAATAGACTTTGGCCAATCATTTGAATTTTTATTAAAAGTTAATAAATCATGAAATACTCAAAATTGGTTGATGTGACTAAAATTTTAATTCCCCAATTGTTACGATGAAATATTTCCCTCATTGTACTGTTTATATCTGTGGCATTGGGATTCAATCAGAAGATGTATCAGTGCCTAAACTAGAGGGTAAAACCATATATTTTTACCAGTTTATCAAAAACTTTAAAGTTTGGTTTATTTTAGTTTTCATTATTTATTTTATCATTTCTTATGTTATCCATTTCAATGGTCAAACAAGTCATTTCTTCACATTTAAGATATTGTAATACAATGGAAATGCCCTGTTATCTCTCCTCTATACATATATTTAAAAGATATATTGGGGGATTATCATTCTTACTTAATACAACAATAAATTTTCCATAATGGTACAAAAAAAAAAACTAAACTCCGGATTTTCATATTCATTAGCACAAAGCCTACAAGTAATATACAAGGTCCTCATGAAATATTGATGCCTAAGATCTCTAAAACCTGAAATAAACTAGTATCTGAGTCCATATTTGTATATAATCATTGAAATTATTATATAATAGCAATTAAAAAAAATGATTAGGAAAGTTAAAAATTCAAAATTTAAGAATATGTAATTTTTAAAAACTATTATGGTATTTGAATTTGAAACCTTAACTTAATCCATTCATCTTTTATTATTACATTAATTACTCCAATAATATATTCCTTTATTTTATAGATAAAAATGTCCATGTTCATAATGGAGACGCCCTAGATATCCCTATATACATCTTACTTACTAAAACAATAAGTTTATCAATATTTATGATGTGATATCATATCCTTAATCAAAACTTGTCAAAAAATAATAATTACGTACAAGTCTATTGAGGTGTCTCAGTCAAATAATCTTGATATAAAGGTTTTTATAAAAGTCAAATTTAATTGAAGATATTTCCTGAAATATTTTCTCATACGAATTCTTGTTTTGGAGCTCCCAAACTTTATGTGAGTTCAAATAAACCATTTGATCATACCACTTCATTGTAAAACTGGAAGGCCCATTCTAAGCCTGATCAATTCATCATCTTTCCATGCTTTGAAAGGCAATACTAACTGATAGAGAACTGACCTTCAAGTACAAGTACAACCTACGTTAAACTGAATCCCCACGTAATATACATAAGTCAAAATCCTCATAAAGACATTATTTCTTATCTATCTTGAAGGCACTTTCTAAGAAGCTGATCACCACTAGAAGTTCATCGCTATCCTTAATTTGATGGAAAATGTGATAGGCATCTAAAAAAGGTATCTTCCCAGAACTATTCCCATTTATTATTAAAAACATTAACCTCCCTTCCTAAATAAATATTCAAATATCATAAATTATTTTTATATAATGTTATCATATTCAATTTTTATGTAAACTCCAAGTCAAGTTATAGAAACATTATCAAATAAGTATCTCAAACGGACATACATATCTAAATAATAAAATAAGTATTTTTTACATTTATGAATATTGTCATATGATAACTCTCTCCATAACTTTTTGAACAAATTTCGGCAATGTAAAAATTCAGCCATTCTTTGATAATGTTTACCTCTTAAAAAACATTCACAAAAAACCCAGGTAATTAGGGTAACACGATGACATTAAATAGAAATTAAAGGATAATAAAAGTATTTATTCTGTTCTTGGCAGTTTCCTTGTGTTTCATAATTATTTTGATTGAAAAATACAAACGGAATAATGTTAACAATTGAATCATTGTAATGGTAAAAAATTATTTCTATGTTGGTCCCATCAACCTAAAAATTATCCACAAAATTTTATAAAAAATGTACATAAAGTTTAAATTTTAATTTAAAATTAATATTATTTCACAAAAAATTATCCTACTTAATGATTTTGTGGGCTGAAACGATGTTATCAACAATGAAAAATAAAATATCCAATAATGCTACAAATATTCAGAAAAGAATCATATTGAAATGTATCATTGAAGTTCGAGGTAAAGTTTCACCAAATGGAAATGACAACATTATTATGAGTTAAACAGCACACGAATATTGCATAAGTAATTGGAAAATTGAAGACCGAGTACTTTGCCGCATGAGAAATGAATGAGAAGAGAGTTCTAAACTCTTATATAAAGTTTTCCATGAAGAAAAGAGAAAAACGTAATCACTTGAATTTTATATGATGAATATTTCAAAACGACATAAGGTGTTAAACATTACTTGTTAAATAAAAATAAAATTATCAAAAATAAAATTTAAATGAAATAATTCTAGAATGGTATATTGTAAAAAACATACCAACAAATTTAGTGACATTATCCGACTCAAGAGCGAATCAGATATTTGTCCCCTTGAAAGAAAATATTCTAAAACATTAGTGAATTTGTTTGATCTCAAGTAATGTTTGGTTGCTTGTATGAAATCTTAAGGGTTGACTTGACAATCCAGTTGTCATGAGAAGATCTAGAATTTTAAATAAGCACAACAAAATTTATAAACATCGAGAGGGTATCAAATATTTGGAAGACAGTGGGCTCATCATAAATATTTCTTTATTACCTTATAAAATAGGTAAGCACATGGGGTGGGCTGAGGACTGATAACATGCATTTTTAGTACCCTATATGATTATATTTACATGTTTATTTGCATTAAATCACTCATATTTGCATGTTGTCAAGCTTAAAATGAATAATCATATTGTTTGGGATTTTTATAACCATAGATTCTAAAAGAATATAATTTTCTGAGACAGAATGTGATTTTTCTGGAATTTTTTTACATTAAATTTGGAAAGATATGATTTTTCTAAGTCGAAATATATATTTATATGTATATTTTGGGCTTTAATTTTAATTATTATTGATTCTAAAATATTTTATATTTATTTTAAAGCCCTTTTATTTTTGTGTGCCATGCGTCGCCAATCGATTCGTCAAACAATGAAAAATAAGAAGTCATTTTAATGATTGGCGACGACCAATCATTAACGGGGGTAATGATTGGTGTCTGCAAATCATTTCACTACACAATCATTGCTTCGGGATTCATGAAGCAATAATTTCAGTCAGAAGTAACAGTGCCACTCTTTCTTATGTGTTTCTTCTAAGGCTAATGTGGCCGAACGAACAAAAGGAACTCTTTTGTCACAATAAATGTTGCAAAACCCGAGACGAAAAGGGACAAAAATACTCTTTACCATTATCTCTCTTCTGATTCTGGCGGCGGCGACGTGGCGCGCACGCGTCTACCAACCGATAGAAAAAGAAAAAAAAATTGTTAACATGCTGACGTGGCACACGCTGACGGGCTGCCACGTCAGCCCGGAAGCCTCTCTTTATTTTCTTTATTTATTTCTCGTTTTGTGTTTTTCTTCTTTTGTCTTTTCATTTTCATAGGTGCACATGGTACGGAAAATGAAACATGCACGTAGATACAATCTGAAGTGATTGGAATCTTTAACAGAAATGGAAAATGATGGCGATGACGAGGAGACAGAAAATATCAATCGATAGGATTTCTTCAACTTCAAACGGCCATAACTTTTGATCTACTACTCTGATTTAGCTGAAATTTTCAGCGTTGTTTGTCTCCCCCTCCTCTTTCTATCACACCCACTAATCTATAAATAGAGGCCTGGATCATTGTAAAATTCATCTTGAACTTGCTTCCTTCTCGTGTAGGCTGAGTGAAAGATAGTGACTTTTGAGATCCATGAAGAGTGTTCTTGAAGTCCTAAGTGTGTGGAAGAAGCATTGGAGAAGAGGGGAAGCTTACTGGCACTCGTAAATCACCGTGATCCTGGCAGAACGTAAGGATCTAAGGTAAGCCTCTTCGCCTTACGTTGTCTCTTTCCCGTCACTATAATTAACACAATTATGGTTTATCATTGAACTTGCACTCTCATTTTTCTCTCGTTTCTCGTCTCTCCATCCTTGCCATCATACCACTCCATACCAAATCACTATCCTCATTCATACCATCGTTTATCGTCATATCCATCACAATCATTCACTCTTCTCTTTAAGTTAATTTAACTTATAAATTACATATTTTTTTATCAATACACTATCCTCAAATCTCGTTTCCATCGATCTTTTCGCCAATCATCACTAGTATAAGAAAGTAATTCCTTAATCATCATTCCCTATGGAGACAATCCGTACTCACCACTAACTACGTATTTTTAAGTACGGCTAAAATTTTTTTTATTGAATAATCTCAATTCCCAATGACGAATTAAAACCCTAAAATTGAGAATATCAATTGGCGCCATTACATGAGAACGGTAGGCATTAAGGATTTAATTTATTCTTTTTTGGTTATTTTATCTCTTATAGTGATCCAAATAGTGCAAACAGCTCCACAGGACCGACTAAGACACGAAGAAAAGGTACAATTCTTAAACTCTATATTTTTTGTTATTTAGCTATATATCTCATCATGAACGGTAGACGATCACAAAAACAGAATGAGAATGAAAGTGAAGGAGATAAAGGAGATGCTTCGAATATTCAAAACAACCACCTTGAGAATTATGTTATAAACGAAGGAAATAGACGACGTAGATTAAACAAATTTTCTGCTCCTTTAGGATACGAGCCTCTTACTAAGATTAATGCACCTATTGAAGAGAGTTCAAATTTTGAAATTGATCAGAATATGATTTAGTCACTCTCTAATTTCCATGGTTTATCTCAGGAAGAGCCGTATAAGCATTTGGAAGAATTTACTTTGATTTGTCAAACATGTCACTTTCGTAATTTTACGATTGAGGTAATTAAAATGCGGTTATTTCCTTTCAGTCTGAGAGGTAAAGCTAGAAGTTGGTTTACATCTCTCTCTCTGAATTTTGATTCATGGAAAGAGATGGAAATTGTATTCTTTAAATAATTCAACTCCGTTGGGAAAAAGAATTCATATCGACAACAAATAAGAGAATTTTGTCAAGGGCTCGACAAATCCTTAGGAGAAGCATGGGAAAGGTTAAAAAAATTAACTATAAAATGTCCACACCATGGCATAGAAGAATGGAAAATAATCCAAACATTTTACGCAGGATTATGAGATCAAGATAGGAAGATGATCGACGCAGCTAGTGGAGGTACGTTTATGCATAAATATTTAGATGAAACACTGGGCATTTTGGAAACACTAGCTGAAAATGATGCGTACTCCGCTGCTCTTAATCGTAATGGGGCAAATGCAAATCCTAAAAGGGGAGGGATGATTGACGTGAATGCAGTTGAACCTGATTTACGTATTGATCAATTAGTTAAAGCCATCTCTGACCTCACTAGTCGATTATATAAGATAGACATTCATGAGGAACCTCGACCATCTCAAATAGACATGTTATTATGCCATCATTGCTCTAGTGCCGATCATGTAAAGGTAGATTGTCCTTTGCATGAACAGGTTATGGCTATTGATCAACCAAGAATGAATAGACCTATGGGTCTAAATTCTTGGAATCCTAGGGATAATGCATACAACCAACCTAACATGCAAAGGCCATCATATCCATCTAACCCATCATCTTTCCAACAATAAGAGCAACGGAATTTCTATCCGCGTGGTCCACAGAACTCTTTTCAGCCTAAGACTAACCCTAACCCGTCTTATGATGAGTTGTATAGAAATGTGCAGGAAAAACAAGATAAGAGGGAACAAATGCAAGCTCAAATGTTGGGGATGATGCAAGAGTTTATAAAAGAGATGGAGGAGATGCGAGAAGAGCAAGCAGGAAAGATGGACTATAAAGGTAAATTGGACGAGTATGGTTAGTGCAACCATGAACAAGGTTGACTTCCAACTCAACCTGAAATTAATCCTAGAAATCTATATTATATTAACAGTCATATCTCTACCAAAAATCATCATGAAACCATGCATGCTATTTCTAAGCTAAGAAGTGGTAAAATTCTTCCTGATATTTATGAAAAAGTAGAAGTAGAAGAATCTCATGAAGAAGTAGAGGATAACACAAAAGAACCTGATCCTAAAGATTATGTGCCGTCCATTTCTTTTCTGGATGCTTTGAAAACTTCAAATATAAAACCAAATGCGCATGACGAGCACCTTTTAGAAATTTTCAAGCAAGTTACAATTAAGATTCCTTTAACAGAATCAATTCAACATATTCCCTCATATGCTAAAATTTTGAAAAATCTGTGTACACCCAGTAGAAAGCAAAAGCATATCCAATTATCTGAAAACGTGAGTTCTATTCTACAAAATGTTCCTGAAAAATGTAGGGATCCCTGAGCTCCTTTGATCAAGTTCGAGATAGGGGGAATGGTTTTCTCCAAATATCTACTTGACTCAGGAGAAAATGTTAACATTTTGCCAAAGGCCTTATATGATAAATTTCAGTTTGGAGATTTAGAACCGATCTTTTTAGAATTGCAATTAGCGGATGGGTCTATTAGGCAACCTTATGGATTGTTGGAAGATGTAGTAGTTAAAATAGAGCATTTTTATTTTCCTGTAGATTTCATAGTGGCTGATATGAAGGTTACTGAAGATCTTAGGAATGCTCCTATCATTTTAGTGCGATCTTTCTTAGCTACAGCAAGGGCAAACACAGATTGGAAGAAAAGGGTTGTTGAATTAAAGGTTGGAAAAGAGAAGGTTGAAATAAACATGTCTAGGCTAATGAAATATCCAAAAAAAGCTTGTGAAGATATTTTCTTGAGTGATTCTTATAATGATTTTGATATTATGTGATCTTAATCTTATGATTTTGAAGATGATTTTGAGCAAAATGTTTGTGCTATTGATTCAAAAATTGATTAAAAACCTTTACCATCTACCTTGAAATAAGCATTTCTAGGAGAGAAAAATATTTTTCCTGTTATTATATCATCATCATTATCATCGCACCAAGAAAGTAAACTGCTACGCTTTGAAGTTATAAATCTGCTATTGGTTGGTTATTTCAGATATTAAGGGAATTAATGCATCTATATGTGTTCATAGAATCTTTACGAAAGATAATGCTAAGCCTACTAGAGAGTGTCAACGAAAATTAAAACCTATCATGCAAGAGGTAGTTAAAAAAGAAAATTTTAAATGGTTGGAAGCAGGATTTATCCATTCTATCTCAAATAGTCCATGGGTTAGTCCGGTGCATGTTGTTCCTAAGAAAACTGGGATAACCGTGACCAAGAATGAGCAAGGGGAAGAGATCCAAACTAGATTACCAAGTAGTTGAAGGATATGTATCGATTATCAGAAGCTGAATGCGGTAACAAAGAAGATCACTATCCCTTGCCCTTCCCTGATCAAATCTTAGAAAAAGTAGCAGGTCAATACTATTTCTGTTTTCTTGACGGATATTCAGGATATAATCAAATTGACATTCATCTTGAGGACCAAGAGAAAACTGCTTTTACATGTCCCTTTGGGACATTTGCATTAGGAGAATGCCATTTGGATTATGTAATGCCCCTGCCACATTTCAATGATACATGACTGCCGTGTTTTCAGATTTAGTCGGCGACTGCTTAGAGATTTTTCTGGATGATTTCTCTGTTTTTGGTCAAAATTTTGATCCATGTTTGTCTAATTTCGAAAAGGTATTGCAGATATGCATGGAGAAAAAGCTAGTGCTCAGTTGAGAAAAGTCCCATTTCATGGTTCAAGAGGAAATAACTTTGGGACATCTAGTCAGCAATCGTGGATTCGAAGTGGACAAGGCCAAAGTGGAAGTGATCCACAACCTTCTACTTCCCACCAACACCAAGGAACTTAGAGGATTCCTTGGCCACACAGGCTTCTATAGACGTTTCATCAAAAATTTTGCTAAGTTGTCTAAACCGTTGACCAATTTATTAGTTAAAGATGCGATTTTTGAAATTAAGGATGCAGGGAAGAAAGCTTTCATTCAGATTAGGGAGGCTCTAATGCAAGCACCGATTCTATAAGCACCAGACAGGAGTCTTCCCTTTGAGCTGCTGTGTGATGCTTCCGACTTCGCGGTGGGTGCAGTCATTGGTCAATGCATCAAAAAGAAGCCGATGGTCATCTATTATGCTAGCAAAACCTTTGTAGATGCCTGAGTAAATTACACTACAACTGAAAAGGAATTGCTAGCTATTGTTTTTGCTTTACATAAATTTAGATCTTATTTACTAGGGCGTAAAATAGTTATCTTTTCTGATCATGCTGTTCTTAGATATTTGATGAATAAGAAAGAAGCTAAACCTAGGTGATGGAGCCGTCTACACCATCGTCGATGTCACTACTCGTCCGTGTCCAGCCTGACCGGCATGCCAAAGCGTCTGTGAAGCCGCCGGGGTTTAAATACCCCGGGTAGAGCACGTCCACACACGTGTTTGCGTATTAATTGTTTATTTTCAGTCGTTTCTATTTTTATTTGTGTTCATCACGACGAGTGCACCCTACTCATCGTGACGCGTCCATAACCTTGCATTTTTATATCCGTCCATGTCGTTTTTGCACCATTTTCAAATCTCTAGTTTTTTACCTTTGTTGTAAAAGGGGGGGTCACTTAATGGGCCTCCCTAATGGTCTTCTTGTAAGGAACCCATCATGGCCCTATATGAGGCCATGGTTAGTCCCACGTTCAAACTCAAATCTGTTTATCGTGGAAGTTACAAGTTCAGTTTTCAGATCTCACCATGAAAAGAATAGAGGAGCAAGGAGGAAGCAGAAAAAGAAGAAGGGAGAAGCGATAAAAGAAAGGGAAAGAATCGCGCCAAAAAGGATTCTTATCGCACGCCAAATTTCCCATTGAGTTCTTATCCCGCGGTCGTTATTGGAACAGGTCGTGAATTTTTCTGCAAAAGAGGGAGGCAACGCTGGGAAGGGGATAGGGTTCGTCAGCCCTCCATTCCCTCCGTCGCAGCTTCATCCTGCTACTAGAGAAACCCGCATCACCGAATCTACAGAGCATCACGAATGGTCGCAAATCACAGTCACGTGTTGCAACTCATGACGTGGAATTGTGGTAGCGCATGAGGGTGTATGTTCTCTACTGAGGCCTCCTATTGAACGGGATCTAGTTTGAAAATGGCTTTGATCTCCACCTTGACGGTCTCAATGCCAGTTTTCCCCCACGCACCTATGTTCGTCGCCAGCAGGCCGCTAACCACAACACTCCTGGTCAATTACTTGACCTCGTCAACGTCAATCCTTGGGTCTTGCAGAAGCTTGCTGACCGCCACCCACCAAGACACCGTTAAGGGCAATTCAGTCAAGGCTGACACCCCTGCACGGGTGTTGGTCTTGGGTCGGATTTGACTAGCCATCGCCTGCGACACCCGACCCTCGCGGTGCTGCTCGATCCATTCTCTGGCCTCTCCGTGCCCTGGCACAGTCTGACAAGGGTTCTTGCTGGCACTACAGTCAACGATTTAGCTTGTGTTGATGGTGTGTAATATCGCTCAGCCATAGACCTCCTGTTACTGGATCTAATCCTCCACGAAAACTCAGAAAATCTGAGTATTTTGACCAATTCAAGGTAAAAAATGGAGTTGCTCCCTCAGCAAAACTAGGATAAAGCTGAGCCAAAAGATCCCGATTCAAGATAAATTCATGAGGAAGTGGTATCTCTTTAGGATCTACTCCAGCATTAAGAAATTGGTTAATCGGCAAAGATACATGAATTTGGTGTCCCGCCCAAGAGAGAGAACCAAGTCCTAGTAACCCCGCTAAGTGGTGATTCAACATAGATTCTACATCTTGGAACCAAGCCAGTTTTGGGGCAGCTTTGTGATAATGGAACCAACCCGCAAAAAGCATTAATGCTGAAAAGACCAATGCACCAATTGCAGTACAATATAGTTGTAATTCACTAGTTATTCCAGATGCGCGCCAAAGCTGAAAAAACCCAGAGGTTATTTGTATTCCTCGGAAACCGCCGCCCACATCACCATTTAATATTTCTTGACCCACTATTGGCCAAACCACCTGGGCACTAGGTGCAATGTGAGTTGGATCACTTAGCCATGCTTCATAATTAGAAAACGAGCGCCATGGAAGTACATGCCACTCAGCCAAAGAAAGATAATGGAGAGTTGACCGAAATGAGCACTAAATACTTTTCGAGAGATCTCCTCCAAATCATTGGTATGACTATCAAAATCGTGAGCATCAGCATGTAGGTTCCAGATCCAAGTGGTAGTTTCAGGGCCCTTGGCTATTGTTCTTGAGAAATGGCCGGGTTTGGCCCATTGCTCAAAAGACGTTTTTACGGGATTCCTATCCACCAAAATTTTAACTTCTGGTTCCGGCGAACTAATAATCATTGAGTCCTCCTCTTTCCGGACAACACATACAAAGAGACCTGCCAACAGTCAAGTTTTTAGTGAACCTCTGAGAGATAGATATTTATGATTAGTTCCCTTTTCTTACTTACCATCTATCTATTTATTTTTTTAGTTATTCACTAGAGCAATTATGATATTGAAGTCAATTCGGGGCAAGTGTTCGGATCTATTATGACATAGCGATTAGGTGCTCAACGGACCTTTTTAAATCTTTAACCACTTTCCAGGTCTCACGAAAAAACGCTTTTTTTTATAATCTCGCGCATTCCTATCCTATATAAATAGGTAAGTGTCATATGCATCCAAGTGGATGCATATAAGAAATGAAATAGTTTAATTACTCTACTCTAATTAGAACTACTTTAATTAGAAATCAAAACATAACCTCATTGATAATTAATACCATCAGGATCATTCCAATATCTTGTCTTTATCTCTATTTATAGATTTAGTTAACTTTAAAAATGACTAAAAGTCTCTAGTCTCTTTTTAGCTATAGTCTCTACTCTACTCGATTCCTACATCCTTCTTGCTACCCTATATATATGACACGATAAAAAACTCAATATAATTTTTTTGTTACAAAAGGAAGGGATATAATGAAATTTCTTGATTGGATCTTTATCAGGGCGAGAATACTGTTATTTGATTTTATTTATTTAATAACCATTTGCAGGACGCAACAAACCTATTGTGATGAATTAAAAAGGGAGAGTGGTATTATTCGAACCGTCTCGTTATCTTCAACCAATTTTGTGCTTCAATATAATTACCTGGAGTAAGCGCTATAGCTTGTTTCCAATACTCAGCAGCTTGATCGGACCAAGCCTCTGCAATTTCAGAATCACCCTGTCGAATGGCCTGTTCTCCACGGTCGGAATAGGTAAATCAATTCCTTTCCTTAGAACCGTACTTGAGAGTTTCCTACCTCATACGGCTCAGCAATCAGTTATTTAGACGGACGTTGCATCTTACTCTACCCTATCTAACTTAACTGAATGAAATTTCTGATAAATTTATCCCTTTTTTTGGGGGGGGGTAAACAGAAGAAATTACTGACATAAGTTTCAAACTCTAATTTAAATCATTAAATTAGTTTTATCTTTTCTCCCACCTTCAGAAGAATGAAATATAGGTTAGGTATGGTATTTCCCATATCGTTATATTTTTCTGAAAGGTAACTATCTCGGTTTCATAGATGAAATTTATATAGAATTTTGGAAAAAGACTTTCTTCTATTTCTTCTAGAGTATATATAAGAAAAAAGACTTACTATCTTTGGGATCTGATGCTACACCGCTGCTCAATACCTTAGTGGATCAACTCTATTACATAAGTTGATTCCTAATTTTTTATCTCATCATGTTATCTCATCATGTAAGATAAATAAGCAGTTTTCATTTTATTAACTGAGAACCTTGCTAATACATCTTTACAGAGCTTCTTTTATCAATTGGATCCTTTATCCATAGAAAGAGGATATAGGCTTCATATTATGTTGGTATTTATTTTGTTCCCTGAAATCTCTTTCTTTGCTACAGCTTATAAAAATCGTTGCTTTCAACGATGCCTATGTAGAAAGCCTATTTCTTTTTCTAGTATTTCTCTTTGATTTACTAGCCGATTTGATCCTTTTTTCTTTCTTTCTATAGTGGAGATAGTCGCACGTAATGACAGATCACGGCCATATTATTAAATGCTTGTGGTAAGAATGGATTGCGTTCTAGTGCCCGAAAATAATATTCCAAAGCTTTTGTATGCTCCCCATTACTTGTGTGTATAAGGCCTATATTATAGAGTATATAACTTCGATCATAAGGATCAATTTCTGGTCGCATAGCTTCATAATAATTTTGTAAAGCTTCCGCATAATTTCCTTCAGATTGAGCCGACATCCGTTACGGTTGTCATTCTATTCAAACTATTCCCGTTCCAGAACCGTACGTGAGATTTTCACCTCATACGGCTCCTCCTTTCTGTGCATACTCTTAAAAGGAATAATCCGTGGGATCTATAAATCAAAATATCCTTTTTTATGAACTGATAGGGACTGGTATTTTTACAAGAAATCTCTAGCCATCCTTCCTGCAAGAGGTTTTATATTACCAACAATCATATAAGTGTTAGTTAGATAGAAAAGGTAACTCCAACAATTTCTTTGTCCCTAACGCCCCATTTTCAGGAATTAGTCACTTCAACGATCTTCGATGGTTATATGGGTATCCAAAATACAAACGAGATGGATGTTTGTTGTCCCAACCATTTTTTTGATTAGTCCCGATACCGATAAGTAAGTAAAAGGGGTCATTTATAACAAAGTTTTCGCGTTGTTGATTTCTAAGTGTAGTGCTTCTTCCCCTATGCCACCCATTCATACTACTAATGTAATGTAAACTAGAATTGACCTGCCTGCCATTGCAATATCTATAGGTATAACCTTTCGCTCAATACTCAAATCAACGATTCAAGCATCTGAGGCCGCATCAATCGAGGATACACGACAGAAGGCATTGTTTTCTCTCCAAGATTAACTTCACCTTCACGAAGGGTAGGTTTATTTACATAAAATATTTTCTTTCTATCTTGAACCCCAGAAATGTCTCTTTCTAGTAAGACTGATAGCTAAAAAAAAAAATCAAATCGCACCATCTCTGTAATAGGTAAATGCTTCTTTTTCTCCTGAAGTTGTCGGAATTACTCGTAATAAGATATTGGCTACAATTGAAAAGGTCTTATCAATAAAATTTCCATTTATCCGAGATCTAGGCATAATTAGCAACCCATTCTACAATTCTTCTCATTTACCTTAAGGCAAATGATCTAACAAACAAGTGAATTGTACAGTACGAAATAACATAAAAACAGACTAATTCTAAAAAGATAGACTAGACTTTACACTCAAATTGTGCCCTTTGTCGGGCGAGATAAGATTTACTATAATTGTAATTTCATCTAAATTTGGCAGTATCTCAATGAATAGAACTATGTATGACCCGTTTAATTTAACTAAGTTTTTAATTTAAAGAATCAAGAGCTTTATATTCCTCCACTCCAGATTCTGAGAACTTAAGTTAAGAAGTTTTATTTCATCATGATTCAAAGAAAAGAGAAAAAAAGAAATATTCTCTATTCACCTGTTTGTTTTTATAATGTGTCTAATACACTATAAAGTCGAAATAGAAAAACTTACGGAAGAATTCATCCATTTGTAATAGATCCATGGGGTAGATAATTAGAGGAGTTGCCATTGAGACATCAGGGGTTGACTCGAAAAAGCGTTTTTTACAATAGAACCATAGTCTAAATCTAACCATAGTCTAAAATAGCGATACTTCAGTCAGTTGATTTAGTTGAGGTTAAGTCATTGGTATTATTCAGTCTAATATATATATTATATATATATATAATAAAAAAATATTTTCGTCTTACCAAATTGTAATGTCTATCCCCTTTTCCTTAATTCTAAAAATCTATTGACTGTTTTTTTTTTTGAGTATTTTATGTGTGGAAAAGTTTTTCTATTTCCATCATTAGAATGGATTGGCTATACCTATACTGCAAAAATAGGAATTACTCGCTATTCAGTCGGTTTGTGGTCAATAATAAGATTATGTTATGTAGGAGAGATGGCCGAGTGGTTGAAGGCGTAGCATTGGAACTGCTATGTAGGCTTTTGTTTACCGAGGGTTCGAATCCCTCTCTTTCCTTTTCTCTACCTTCACTTAATTTACCACGGCTACTTAACACAATTTATTAAATAATGATTTATACCTTTATTTCTCCTCTATTAGATTTCTACCTTTATTTGAGATGAAAGATGATATTTTCTATTCCCAATTACTGTAGTATAAAAATACCAAAAAACGCGAAAAAGGAATGAAAATTTTACTCCTGATTCTTGTAATACAGAATTAGGAAAAATCTAGATCAAAAAGACCTTAGCTTAAACTTGGATTTCCCTTAGCTATTTTTCTCTCTCCGAAAAGGGGACAAAATTATCCAAGCCTTTCCTTGTGATTTTTGTTTGTTTAAGTCTGACGAGAATAATATTCTACAACTAAGAGCTCATTTATTTTCAAACCGAGCCACTTACTATCTATTATTTGGTTTACTAATCCTTTATTCTCGATTGAATCAAGAGTCAAATGTTTTGGTACTTCCTCATGGGGGGATGAAGAAATATTATTTTGAATCAGAGCTTTTGATCTTTGATTATCCTTTGTTGAAATAATATCCTGGGGTTTGCAACGATAACTTGGTATATCTACTATACGACCATTAACTAAAACATGTCTATGGTTAACTAATTGTCTGGCTGCAGGAATAGTCGAAGCCATGCCCAATCGAAAAAGGATGTTATCCAAACGCATCTCAAGTAGTTGTAGTAAAACCTGTCCTGTTGATCCTTTGGCTTTTCCAGCGATATGCACATATCTAAGTAATTGGCGCTCTGTCAAACCATAATGAAAGCGCAATTTTTGTTTTTCTTCTAAACGAATACGATATTGTGATCTTTTACCGGAACGCAATTGGTTTTTAAGATCACTTCCGGATTTAGGCCTTTTACTAGTTAGTCCTGGTAAAGCCCCCAGACGGCGTATTTTTTTGAAACGAGGTCCTCGGTAACGAGACATAAAAACTCCTTTATGTTATTATTTTATTGAAATTTCATAGAAAAAAATCTAAATTAAGGCTGAACTAAAGCATAAACAAAGCAAAGAAAAATCTACGTAAGTATTAGAAACAAGAACGAAATGGAATTGTATCTATATATACGCATTTTTTTACATGTTTTATTAGAATTAGATATTTTCTATTATAGTTTATTTAGATTTTATAGTTATAGATAGATATCCATATATATTGAGATACATGTATAGAGATATAGATACGAGATTAAGACTACGTTTTATGATGGGTGTTCTTTCTAGAGTTGTTGGATAGAAATCTAATTACTCCAATTTTTGATTCATAGGTGGAAGTTAATGTCGCATAATATAATAAATGAGCAACTCAACATTTCACGAAAGGAAAAAAAGAGCAGTCTTTTGACTTTTTTTGATGTCAAGAGGGTATCATCAATCATCAAAAAATCAGATAATAGGGAAAAAGCCAGCTATCGGAGTCGAACCGATGACCATCGCATTACAAATGCGAAGCTCTAACCTCTGAGCTAAGCGGGCTCACATAACCAAACTAACTTATAGCACGCAAATTATGAGTATCTTGACTATTTACAATTCAGTTTATTTTCTTCTTATCTTCTCTTCATTTCAGAATTATTGTATAGTCTTTTCTTTGTATGTTATATTTTTTGTCTATTATTATCTTATATATAGCCTATATTATATATATCTCTCTAGTCTAGTATTAGAGTCCTTTTTGTCTAATGTAATAGTATATAGTTGTGTATTTATTCTTATCTTAAACATTGATTAGCATAAAAAAAAATATATTACTTAACTATATTATAGTTAATTACAAAAAAAAAACAAATAAGTTAACTTAACTATTATAACTAGACTATTTATTAGCTAATCTACTTAATTCTATAAGAACTCTATTAGACCTTATATATTATAAGAATATAAGTTTTATATAACAATACCAAAACTTACTAAAATCCAATTTGACTATATTAAAAAGTACTAATAAATTTTTTGAATAAATTAGTTAAATTAGTAATGGAAGGAACTAATATATATATAATTTTAATATATAATCAAAATTCATAAGATAAGAATGAAATACTTAAATTGATAATTAAATAGAACTATAAAAAATTATAAAAATGTATTCAATATGAATTGAGAAATTCAATAAAAACTTTTTTTAATCTAAAAAAAAGAAAAAAAAATGAAATTAAATTAGAACAATTAGAGTTATACTAGGGTCTTATTATATATAGTCTTTTCTTTAGTCCCATCTCTTTTATTCGGCATATAGCAGATCTAGTCTAAGATAAGGATAAAGATACAATCCAGATCATAGTTTTCTGGTTTCATTTGTAAAGTAAGTAAATAGGACAAAACAGAGAAGATTAAATATCGACCGTTGCAGTATTCCATGTACCGATGTAAAAATCAAGTGGGTAGAGACATAGATCTAGGGATATATCTTATCACTATTGAATTGCAGATATATCAATGATAGAATCAATTTCGATTGGGATATGGATCATTTGATAAGGTTAAAACGAGAGAATAGATCAAAAAAGAGCCGTAAATACTTTTTCGCTATACTATAGAAATCAGTAGCTAATTTAATTAACTCCACATTTGGATTTCTAAAATAGAAATAAAAGAAGTGGAAGGGATGACAATGGAATTCCAGTCTGAAATAAAAAGAAAGGGGATATGGCGAAATAGGTAGACGCTACGGACTTAATTGCATTGAGCCTTGGTATGGAAACCTACTAAGTGGTAACTTCCAAACTCAGAGAAACCCTGGAATTAAAAATGGGCAATCCTGAGCCAAATCCTTGTTTTGAGAAAAAGGATAGGTGCAGAGACTCAATGGAAGATGTTCTAACAAATGGAGTTGATTGCATTACGTTGGTATCTGGAATTATTCTTTCTATCTAAGAAAGGCTAACCCTCTATACCAAACACACACGTATATATACTGATATTTCAACTGATTAATCAGGACCCGAATCCAGAATATTAATTTAAATATTTAATATATCTATAAATAGATAAATTAAAATAAAAAATTTTTTAATTTCAGATTTAAAAGTTATTCTGAATTCATTCCAATTTAAAGTAATAGTGGAATATTCAGTAATCAAATCATTCACTCCAGAATCTGATTTATTCTTATTTTGACAATAAAATAAATTGGACGAGAATAAAGAGAGAGTCCCATTCTACATGTCACTACTGACAACAATGAAATTTATAGTAAGAGGAAAATCCGTCGACTTTAGAAATCGTGAGGGTTCAAGTCCCTCTATCCCCAAAAAAACGATTTGACTTCCTAAGTTTTTTTCCTCTTTTTCATCGGTGACTCAAAATTGACTGTATTTTACATTTACTCTACTCCTTCACTAAAAGATCCGAGCACTTTATGTTTAGACCAAGGGTTTTTGTATACGTACAAATGAAGATATATGGACAAATAGTCGAGAATAGTGAAGTGACTTATTCACTAGTAACAATTTCTAGTGTTAGGTTATCCTTTCACTTATAATATCAATCTTGAAATTCCTATTTACGTTAAGACCAAAAAAGTCAAAAAAGTTTTAAACGCCTATTATTTTTTTTTGTCCTGTTATTTTAATGAACACAAACAGAAGTACTAGATGGAGTAAGATAAGGTGATGCATGTCAAATAGTATAGTCGGGATAGCTCAGTTGGTAGAGCAGAGGACTGAAAATCCTCGTGTCACCAGTTCAAACCTGGTTCCTGACAACTAATTAATTCTCGGAAGAATAGAATACAAATTCAGCAAGAAAGAAAGGTCTGAGTACATTAATAGAACTTGATACGTACTTATTCATCCTTATAGCTTATAGTTAGATAAAGAGGAGGATTTGATGACTTTAAGATAAGTGCTGTGGGTGTGGGGTTAAAAATTCCATTATACTCACTTTTTTGTCTTTAAATTATGACTGATCTCATTGATTCAAAAAGTTTCGTTTTTCATTTTTTACCATTATATTTCTTATATTTTCTAATTCTATTATTATTATGTACTTAGATTAATATTATTAGATCTAATTATATTACTAATAAAAGAAATTTATTAATGAATAAAAATAACAAAAATGCATAATAATTCCAAGAAAAAAGTTCACTAACTTTATCTATATTTTAAGTAATATATAAATCAAAAAAGTCAAAATAGCACCCCTAACTTATAGGGGTTGAAAGATAAAAAGAGATCAAATTAATTATCCTTTTTATAGACAGTACAAATTAAATCTGATTCTTTTTTGATTAGTGAATTTTTTCTTTTTCGATGTATTTTTAATTTATTCTTACTTGTTTTACTTTACTTTATTTTATGGGATTTATCTATGTGATATGCGCGGTACAAAGTTCATAGTACAGAACCCTTTTCATTCATTCTATTGTGTCTCCTTATCAAAAAACGAAGAGCATTTTAAATGGGGTTAGGAATAATATAAATTAACTCTTTTTAACTGATGCAGAATACGAATTAGAATCAAGTAACTCTGTTTTATAGGGAACAGACCTTAAAGTAAAAGTATTCTTTGACTTGAAATATGAAGTTGTATCATCTAAGTGACATAAGTTTCTTATCATTTAATGAGCATCTTGTATTTCATAGAAATTGGGAGTAATATAGTCCTTACGTAAAGGCCAACCTATCCAACTTTCAGGCATCAAAATACGTTTAAGGCGTGGATGATTATCATAAGAAATTCCTAACATATCATAGGATTCACGTTCTTGAAAATCTGCACTCCTCCAAACCCAGAAAACAGATGGGACTATAGGATTTTCCCTTGGGACAAAAACTTTTATACATACTTCCTCCGGTTGATCAACCCCATACTGTATTCTCGTAAGATGATATACACTAGCTAAAAATCCACCTGGTGCGACATCATAAGCACACTGAGAACGTAAGTAATTGTAACCATACACATATAAAATGACAGCAATGGAATCCCAATCTTCGGGTTTTATTTGTAAAGTCTCTATTCCTTGATAATCAAAGCCCAAGGATCTATGAACAAGCTCATACTTGACTAGCCAAGCAGATAAATGACTCTGCATCTTCTTGATCTCTCCCACATTTGGATTTATAGAAGTCTTTCATATTGACAATGAAATTTATACAGATTGAAGCTTTTTATGATTCTCCTTAACAAAAATAACCTGCTCAATTGACTCTTTTTTGTGAAGATATTGAACTTTTGGATCTAAATAATTCTTCAGAAGTTATTTCTGAAGTAGATGATGATTGATAAAGCAATTCTTGATTGTAATTTCCAGTATGAATACTGCGTTGAACATTAAATTTATGATTGGTAGTAAAACATCGATTTTCTTGTTGATAACCAATTCTATCTTCATAGATTTCTCGAGATATCTTCTTACGAAGTTTCGTTATTGCATCTATAACTGCCTCTGGTTTAGGCGGGCAACCCGGCAAATAGACATCAACTGGAATTAACTTATCGACTCCCCGAACGGTACTATAAGAATCGGTACTAAACATCCCTCCCGTAATAGTACAGGCCCCCATGGCAATGACATATTTAGGTTCAGGCATTTGTTCATATAATCTGACTAAAGAAGGAGCCATTTTCATTGTTACTGTGCCGGCTGTTAAAATTAGGTCCGCTTGCCTAGGACTTGATCTTGGTACTAATCCATAACGATCAAAGTCAAATCGCGAGCCTATTAATGCAGCAAATTCAATAAAACAACAACTGGTACCATATAAAAGTGGCCATAAACTCGAGAGTCTTGACCAATTTGAAAGATCATTCAAGGTAGTTGAAATAACTGAATTGGGTATTGTTTGGTCAAGTGACGGCAACTCAATCAAATTCATAACTGTCTCAATAGACTCTTTTTTATTATTTGAATATTCATGAGCTAAGACCATTCCAATGCTCCTTTTCGCCATGCATAAACTAAACCAACAATTAGGATAAGCACAAAAATTAAAGCTTCTATAAATACGGATACACCTAATACATCAAAACTCATTGCCCACGGATAAAGAAAGACGGTTTCAACATCAAAAACAACAAAAACTAAAGCAAACATATAATAGCGAATTCGGAATTGTACCCAAGCATCCCCTATAGGTTCTATACCCGATTCATAACTAGATAGCTTCTCCGGTCCTTCACTAAGGGGAGCTAAAACTCCAGAAACAAGAAATGCCAAGATAGGAATAACACTTGATATTATGAGAAATGCCCAGAAAATATCATATTCGTAAAGCAGAAACATAGATGCACTCCTATTAATTAATGTGGAATAGACTGAATTAGTCGATTCGAATTAGAATTAATTGTCAATTCGTCCAGAACAGTTTAACTTAAGTCAAATAAGGATTCTATTATTCTTAGCCTTAGTGATATAACATATAGGCATTAACAAAAGAGGAATTTCTAATCTATTTAATTCTTTTTTTGAATAAAAAAAGTCAGGTATAGAATGTGGCTATTGAGTCAATACAACTATATACAAAAAGGAATACATGCAATAATTATATTATCTCTTTGTGACCTATCCTAAATTTCTATTCTTTTATAAAATACTAGAATTCTTATCTGTAAAATGGAGATAATTTTTGTAAAATGGAGATAATTCTTAATTTTGTTAATTAAATCTCTTTAAGGGCTAGGAACCAAACTAGAATTTTTTTCCATATAAAAAACATTAGTTGGATCTCGACTGTCCCCACCGACTTTATAACAAAAAATAAAAAGAAAGGTGTTTTGTAGAGTTATAATGCAAAAATATTTTGAATAGTAATACTAAAGTAAAAAAAAAAGGTCATTTGTAATGAACCGACTTCTTTTTTTTACAGGAATATCACTTAGTCAGATTAACCCCTATTCATATTAGTAAGGCGAATCTTAATTTTTACTACAAGATAAATAAAGTAAGTTTGTTTTGAGGCAAACCCATATAAGTCTAGTAGAGTGGACTAATAAGTGGACTCAGAAATTTGACATAAGATACTTTCTAATAGTAATAGAAAATAATAACATATTAGCAAAATCGAAAGATTTGAGAAATGAAATATCGAAACCAACTGAATTCATAGAAATCGAAGAGGCTTAGATTTGTTTGAGTAGGTTTGTCGTTTTTAACCGAGATCATGTGACGATTTTGAGTTAACTTAAAAACAAAGGGATTAGGGATACATACCAAAGTCAAAAAAAGACTATCACAAACCAAACTCTTTGATGAAGGTACTATAATATAAAATGGTTTTATCTCATTTCATTCGACGATTAACAAAAAAAAAGAATGAATTTTTTAGCGGATCAGAGATTTTATAAAATAAATAGAACTATTAATTGTATCAATTGAAGTCAAATAAATAAAATTTGGGTTTGCATTTTCTTGTACATATGACTCGATGTTATGAGAAGGTAATACTTCTAGGTCTAGGGACTCACCAACTAACTAGTAAAAAACTAGTAGTAATAAGATTAGGAAAAAAGAATATGTAAATATTCAATATAAGGTATAGGGCTATACGGACTTGAACCGTAGACCTTCTCGGTAAAACAGCTCAAACTTTTTATTATCAAAATGATTCGAACTGTTTCAAAGACCCAACATGCATTTTTTTATTGCATTGGGCTCTTTCATTAACTGATAAAAGGATCAGTTAGTCCACCATGTTTTTTCTTCAACAAAAACAGGAAGATAATCAGATGGCTCCACTTGCTCTGATTCATTATCATTAGTCGAATCATGATCTAAGAGCAATACCAAAGTGTTTCAAAGAAGGATTACTTTGACGTAGGTCTGTTTAGGGTTATGGCCTAGATCCAACTAAGTGAAAGTTTAATGGAGTCTCTATCGTTCCGCTCTAAGAGTCAAATATGAGACTTCTTACACCTTAAAGTTCATAGGACGAAAAGAGGTTTTTAAGGCCCTTATACTCGTTATACCTAACATTGAATAGACTGGGTATTCACCTTATCAATTCTCAAATCAATGATGGGCTTTATTTGGCATCAGAATTCACACTCGAATCGGACTGACCAAATAGTTGTTATGTCAGGCTATTGTTCTCTTGTTCTCTTGAATCCATGGAGTAAGACATTACTTTATCAATAAGATCAATTATTTGATTACTTGATTGACTCCTTTGAAAAAACATTGGCGCACGTGTAAACGAGTTGCTCTACCAACTGAGCTATAGCCCTTGTGATAAACATCTTAACATATAGATAATTTCTTGTCAAGATGGGTATTTGATGATCTCCATAATAATTCTTTGCCCATTGCTTTTTAATTAATTTAAGGATTGGTATTGCTTAGAAATCCTATTCTATATATAATCCCAAAAGTGATAAGTTGAATTTTTCTTTGTAGTGATAAAAGACCTACTTAACTCAGTGGTTAGAGTATTGCTTTCATACGGCGGGAGTCATTGGTTCAAATCCAATAGTAGGTACAACTTATTAGATACCAGTTATTCCGGTATCTAATAAGTTTTTATACTCATTTCATTTTTTTGTTGTATTTCTTAGATTAGACTTAATCTCATTGTTTTCTCGTTTTGGGCTCAAAATAGACAGTCTTGTCTAATAAAGAACCTCTTTTTATTGTTCCGATGCATCAACATCAACTAGCGGAAATAACATTGATAGCCTCTACTCGTGTCTTAGCTCGTCTTAGAGCTAGATTAGCCTCAATTGCTTGTCTTTTACCTTCTGCTTTACGCAAATTTTCTTCCGCTTTTTCAAGAGCTTCTTGAGCTTCTTGCGGATCAATATCAGTACTTATCTCTGCATCATTTCCTAGAATGGTGATCTCATTATTACCTACTCTAGCAAATCCGCCCATCAAAGCCACCGTTACCCATTGGTCTGTTAGGCGTATTCTCAATAGACCTATATCTACAGCTGTGGCAATAGGAGCGTGGTTTGGTAATATACCAATTTGGCCACTATTAGTCGATAAAATTATTTCTTTAACTTCTGAATCCCAAACAATTCGAGTAGGCGTCAGTACACTAAGATTTAAGGTCATTTCTTCAAATTGCTCTCCACTTCTAAGTTTATAGCTTTCGCAGTAGCTTCATCGATGTTACCCACCAAATAAAAGGCCTGTTCAGGAAGACTGTCTAATTCGCCTGAGAGAATAAGTTTAAAGCCCCTAATGGTTTCTTCAAGGCCAACATATTTCCCTGGAGAACCAGTAAATACTTCCGCTACAAAGAAGGGTTGTGATAAGAAACGCTCAATTTTTCGTGCTCGTGCTACGGTTAAACGATCCTCTTCGGATAATTCGTCTAATCCAAGGATAGCGATAATGTCCTGCAGTTCTTTGTAACGTTGTAAAGTTTCCTTGACTCTTTGCGCAGTTTCATAATGTTCCTCACCAACGATTGCAGGTTGTAGCATGGTTGACGTTGAATCTAAAGGATCCACTGCTGGATAAATACCTTTAGCAGCTAATCCTCTTGATAGTACGGTAGTCGCATCTAAATGCGCAAATGTCGTTGCTGGCGCAGGGTCAGTCAAATCGTCTGCAGGTACATAAACTGCTTGAATAGAAGTTATAGATCCCTCCTTTGTAGACGTAATTCTTTCTTGCAAAGAACCCATTTCTGTACTAAGGGTAGGTTGATAACCCACCGCAGACGGCATTCTACCTAATAAAGCCGATACTTCGGATCCTGCTTGGACGAATCTAAAAATATTGTCAATGAATAGCAGTACGTCTTGTTCATTAACATCTCGGAAATATTCCGCCATAGTTAGAGCGGTCAAACCAACTCTCATACGAGCTCCAGGCGGTTCATTCATCTGACCATAGACGAGAGCTACTTTTGATTCTGCAATATTTTTTTCATTAATGACTCGATATTCTTTCATTTCCATGTAAAGGTCATTTCCTTCACGAGTACGTTCGCCTACTCCACCAAATACGGATACACCTCCATGAGCTTTAGCAATGTTGTTGATCAATTCCATAATCAGGACTGTTTTACCCACTCCAGCTCCCCCAAATAGTCCAATTTTTCCTCCACGGCGATAAGGGGCTAAAAGATCCACTACTTTAATCCCAGTTTCAAAGATTGCTAATTTCGTATCTAACTGGATAAAGGCGGGTGCGGATCTATGAATAGGAGATGTTGTGCGAGTATCTACAGGACCTAAATTATCAACAGGCTCACCAAGAACATTGAAAATTCGTCCCAGAGTGGCTCCACCGACTGGAACGCTTAGAGCAGCTCCCGTATCAATCACGTCCATTCCTCTCGTTAGACCATCTGTAGCACTCATAGCTACAGCTCGAACTCGATTATTTCCTAATAATTGCTGTACCTCACAAGTAACTTTAATTTCCTGACCATCCGCATCTTGACCTTGAACTACCAAGGCATTATAAATATTGGGCATTTTACCCGGGGAAAAAACGATATCCAGTACTGGGCCAATAATTTGAGCAATACGCCCTAGGTTTTTTTCTTCCAATTGTGAAACCGCAGTCCCAGAAGTAGTAGGATTTATTTGCATAATGATGATAAAGTGAAATATGTCGAAATTTTTTGGAATATTATATTTCCGAATAAAAAAATGTCCGATAGCAAGTTGATCGGTTAATTCAATAATAAATGAAAGTTAGCACTTTATTTAGTTGGTACTATCCAACTGAATCTAATTCAATCATTTACTCATTCAATGAATGAATTTTCAAGTTTAACCACAATTTTGTTTTTCAACTAAAGTAGATGAAGATGACTAAGAAGCATGAAGAAGTGTGTTTCTTTTATCTACCATTATAGATAATTCCATACATATCATATCTTATTTTATGATTTATGTAATTATGTAATTCGAACCTGAACTCTATCTATTATTCATTTTTTCTATCTCATTGTTCATTTTTTTTTATTTTTTCAGAAGGATTTTTGCCCATTTGTGGGTTAGACTATACCTTTTTGATGGATGAGTTAGGTTAATTTTTACATCTAGGATTTACATATACAAGATATATCACTGTCAAGAGGGATTTTTTTGAGTATTTAGAAAATATTTAATATTGAAATAAGACAGTTAGATAACTATTTAGATAAGAAAGACATTTAAATAAAACCAAGAAAGCGATAAACTACAAACTTGCAAATCAAAGGTTGGGTTGCGCCATACATATCAAAGAGTATACAATAATGATGTATTTGACGAATCAAATACATGGTATTATTAATTAATTGAGAATATTAATTGATAATTGAAATTGAATTGAAAAAATTTGTAAAAGAATTGATTTTCTTTTCAAATGTTTCATTCACGCCCAATCCATGTCGAGTAGACCTTGTCGTTGTGAGAATTCTTAATTCATGAGTTGTAGGGAGGGACTTATGTCACCACAAACAGAGACTAAAGCAAGTGCTGGATTCAAAGCTGGGGTTAAAGATTACAAATTGACTTATTATACTCCTGAGTATGAGACAAAAGATACTGATATCTTGGCAGCATTCCGAGTAACTCCTCAACCTGGAGTTCCACCTGAAGAAGCAGGGGCTGCAGTAGCTGCGGAATCTTCTACTGGTACATGGACAACTGTGTGGACTGATGGTCTTACCAGTCTTGACCGTTACAAAGGACGATGCTACCATATCGAACCTGTTGCTGGAGAAGAAAATCAATATATTGCTTATGTAGCTTACCCATTAGACCTTTTTGAAGAAGGTTCTGTTACTAACATGTTTACTTCCATTGTAGGTAACGTATTTGGGTTTAAAGCTTTACGAGCTCTACGTCTGGAAGATTTGAGAATTCCTCCTGCTTATTCCAAAACTTTCCAAGGCCCACCTCACGGGATCCAAGTTGAAAGAGATAAATTGAACAAGTATGGTCGTCCTCTATTAGGATGTACCATCAAACCAAAATTGGGATTATCTGCGAAAAACTACGGTAGAGCGGTTTATGAATGTCTACGTGGTGGACTTGATTTTACCAAGGATGATGAAAACGTAAACTCACAACCATTTATGCGTTGGAGAGACCGTTTCTTATTCTGTGCTGAAGCAATTTATAAAGCACAAGCTGAAACTGGTGAAATTAAAGGGCATTACCTAAATGCTACCGCAGGTACTTGTGAAGAAATGATCAAGAGAGCTGTGTTTGCTAGAGAATTGGGTGTCCCAATTGTTATGCATGACTACTTAACTGGTGGATTCACTGCAAATACTAGTTTGGCACATTATTGCCGAGACAACGGTCTACTTCTTCACATTCACCGTGCAATGCATGCGGTTATTGATAGACAGAAAAACCATGGTATGCATTTCCGTGTACTAGCTAAAGCATTACGTATGTCTGGTGGTGACCATATTCACTCTGGTACCGTAGTAGGTAAGCTAGAAGGTGAGCGTGAGATGACTTTAGGTTTTGTTGATTTATTACGTGATGATTTTATTGAAAAGACAGAAGTCGTGGTATTTTCTTCACTCAAGATTGGGTATCTATGCCTGGTGTTATCCCTGTAGCTTCAGGTGGTATTCACGTTTGGCATATGCCTGCACTGACCGAGATCTTTGGAGATGATTCCGTACTACAGTTTGGTGGCGGAACTTTAGGACACCCTTGGGGTAATGCACCAGGTGCAGTAGCTAACCGTGTAGCTTTAGAAGCTTGTGTACAAGCTCGTAATGAGGGACGTGACCTTGCTCGTGAAGGTAA
Organism: Wolffia australiana; assembly: GCF_029677425.1. NCBI lineage: Eukaryota > Viridiplantae > Streptophyta > Magnoliopsida > Alismatales > Araceae > Wolffia > Wolffia australiana. Next base: position 7,171,445 of record NC_135842.1, read on the forward strand.
TGAAATTATCCGTGAAGCTTGCAAATGGAGTCCTGAATTAGCCGCTGCTTGTGAAGTTTGGAAAGCGATCAAATTTGAATTCGAACCAGTAGATAAGCTAGATGTTAAATAAAAACTAAGCTTACCTAATTCAGTAATTCCTGTTTGTTCTCCTAATTGCAATTAAACTCGGCTCAATCCTTTATTAGTAAAAGATTGGGCCGAAAAAATGAGGATCTTTTGTATTTACATATATCTTTTTTGCATATATCTTTTCTTTTATGTATCAATATATACAGAATGTACAGGGACAAGGACCTTACTTAGAATCAATATATCCACGATATAAATCCAAGACTAAGTTAAGGTTAAAAAAAAAGACTTCTTTTTTTTTTCAGTTCTTTACATAAATAATCCTATTGATCCTTGGGATTGGGGGTTTAGTTTATATACCAGAGGTGCAGACCATAGCTCAAGCTAGGAAACGTGCCTTCCACTGATCCTGTATATTGTCTTTTTCGTTCCGTGTCGCGTAGACGAGAATGAAGTCAGTAAACTAGTATTTATACTTTGAATAAGATGATAATTTGTACACAATATGAGAATAAATCCTTCTTTTGTATTATAATTGAGCAAAAGATTCGATGATTTAAATCCTAAACCTAAATATGATAAATCAGAATCTAGATTGATATTAGACCCCGTATTCCAGAACACTCTAATTAGTTCTTTAAATTAAATAAATACTTAACTTATTCGTATTACTTAACGTAGCGGTCCAAACAAAAGGGCTGAATCTCTATTAATTCTAAATCCAACAAAAAATTGTTTATCGAATGACTATTCATCTATTAGATTTTTAAATAAGCGGTGGTAATACTATATGGAAAACCCTTGGTTCAACTCGATCTTCTCTTCTCTACTGATAAATTAGAAACAAGTCTAGGTTAAGTAGATCGATGGATAGTCTTGGTCCTATTAGATATACCAATGCAAGTGAAGACCCGGTTTAAAATACTATGGATAAGAACGTTTCCAGTTGGAATGAGAGTGGGAGTTGTAATTTCAGTAATGTTGACCAGTTTTTGGATATCATAGACATTTGGAGTTTCATTTCTGACGACACTTTTTTAGTTAGGGATAGTAACGGGGACAGTTTTTCTATATATTTTGATAGTGAAAATCAGATTTTTGAGATTGACAATGAGAGTACTTTTATCACTGAACTAGAACGTTCTTTTTCTAGTTCCCCGAATTCGAGTTATATGAATAGTGGATCTAAAAATACTAGTCGATACTCTTATCGTTACATGTATGATACTCAATCTAGTTGGAATAATCATATAAATAGTTGCATTGATAGTTATCTGCGTTATGAAATCAGTAGTGAGAGTTACATTTCAGGCGAGACCCATAACTACAGTGATAATTATGTTTATAATTTTATTTCTAATGAAAGTATAAGTGTTAGTGAAAGTAGTAATTCTACTATCAGAACTAGTATTAATGCCAGTGATTTTAATATAAGAGGAAGATCTAATGATTTAGATATAAATAAAAAATACCGACATTTATGGGTTCAGTGCGAAAATTGTTATGGATTAAATTATAAGAAATTTTTTAGGTCAAGACTGAATATTTGCGAACACTGTGGATATCATTTGAAAATGAGTAGTTCAGAGAGAATCGAACTTTTGATTGATCCGGGCACCTGGGATCCTATGGATGAGAATATGGTCTCGACAGACCCCATTGAATTTCATTCAGAGGAAGAACCGTATAGAGATCGTATTGATTCTTATCAAAAAAAGACAGGTTTAACTGACGCTGTTCAAACAGGCATAGGTCAACTAAACGGTATTCCTATAGCTATTGGAGTCATGGATTTTCAGTTCATGGGAGGTAGTATGGGATCTGTAGTCGGTGAGAAAATCACCCGTTTGATCGAATATGCGACTAATAAGTCTCTACCTGTTATTATTGTATGTGCTTCTGGCGGAGCACGCATGCAAGAAGGAAGTTTGAGTTTGATGCAAATGGCTAAAATATCTTCTGCTTTATATAATTATCAATTAAATAAAAAGTTATTCTATGTACCAATTCTTACATCGCCGACAACAGGTGGGGTTACAGCCAGTTTTGGTATGTTGGGAGATATCATAATTGCTGAACCTAATGCCTACATTGCATTTGCAGGTAAAAGAGTAATTGAACAAACATTGAATAAGACAGTACCCGACGGTTCACAAGCAGCTGAGTATTTATTTCAGAAGGGATTATTTGATCTAATCGTACCACGGAATCTTTTAAAGGGTGTTCTGGCTGAGTTATTTCAGCTCCACGGTTTCTTTCCTTTGACTTAAATTTTTTGTTAGTTATTCTTTTTTTTTTGTTTGTTATTTTTTTTTTTATTTACTTAATCTAATTAGATTAATCTTATTTATATTTTATCTGTTTGATTTTTTTTTAGGTCAAAAAAAGAGAAATTTAATGTAAATGTACTAGTGTTAATGTAATATATCAAAATAAAAGTGAATATATAACCAAATTTAAGATATAAATGAATAAATATCTAGTAATGAAAATTATATTATATATAAATAGTGTTTTTAGATATTAATATAAATTATACTAATATAAATAAAAGATAAAATATAGATAAATTTAAACTATAAATAAGAATTGAATTTCAATAGCCTAAAAAAATAGAATGTCAAAATTTTATTATATTATATATAATTAAAAAAAAAATAGATTTAATTTCATAATTTATATAAAATTATATATAGAATAGAATTTATAAAGTACTAAATAATAATTAAATATCATAATGAACTAAGAATTATTTTTATTTTCTAGATAATATAAGAAACTAAATATGAAATAAAAAAAGATTAAATATACCTATGATATACCTATTTGATAAAATACAAAAGTAGGTAGTAATTGATGTAACCTCTCTAACGTCCGAAACTTTTTTGACTATCAATCCCCCTGGAATTAGTTAGAGTCGCGAACTTATAAAAAGTTAGTAGTATTTTAGTTTTCTTTTAGAAAGAAGATAAGAAAAAAAAACGAATAAGTTTATTAAATGGAATTATCATACATATTCGTGTCAAAAAAAAGGGTCCACTTAACGTAGTTTTACATTTGTTGCATTTATTAACTACTTTATAGGACTTTTTATATTACTTTCCATTTATTAACTACTAAATATTACTTATAATAGATATATATTTATCATAAGATATCTTTATCAGAGGTTAAAATATTAAATCGAGGCACCCATTCTATGACAGATTTCAACTTACCCTCTATTTTTGTGCCTTTAGTAGGCCTAGTATTTCCGGCATTTGCAATGGCTTCTTTATTTCTTTATGTTCAAAAAAATAAGATTGTATAACTCATCTATGGGACCAAATCTCACAAAGTTATTTTAATCAACACTGAATCATTTTTTTAGTATCTATTTTTGAGTAGAATGTCGATATGATATGGGATTGCTTGTAACGACAAATTCATAAAAAAACCTTTTCCACGTGTATACATTATATCCGTATAAATGCATGTATATGCAGGTCTAGCTTGTTAAAAAAGCATCATCCGATATTTTTGGTTTCATATAAAGTGGAAAATCAATGTATCTAACCAATTACTCTTAATGGTTCACATGAAGTGCTAGTTGATGAGAGTTACCTCTGGAGCAGGAAAATAAAAGTCAAATTTATTTGGTTTATTCTCCGAATTCCAATCGAATGCAATTGGATCTAGTATAGTATGAACTGGCGATCAGACCATATATGGATAGAATTTATAACAGGGTCTCGAAAAACAAGTAATTTTTTCTGGGCCTGTATCCTTTTTTTAGGTTCACTAGGATTCTTAGTTGTTGGAACCTCTAGTTATCTTGGTAGGAATCTGATATCTTTATTTCCATCTCAGGAAATCTCTTTTTTTCCACAAGGGATTGTAATGTCTTTCTATGGAATTGCGGGTCTATTTATTAGTTCCTATTTGTGGTCCACTATTTTGTGGAATGTAGGTAGTGGTTATGATCGATTCGATACAAAAGAAGGAATAGTGTCTATTTTTCGTTGGGGATTTCCGGGAAAAAATCGTCGTATATTCCTTCGATTCCTTATGAGTGATGTTCAATCAATCAGAGTGGAGGTTAAAGAAGGCCTTTATACTCGACGTGTGCTTTATATGGAAGTCAGGGGCCAAGGAACTATTCCCTTAACTCGGACTGATGAAAATTTAACTCCACGAGAAATTGAACAAAAAGCTGCGGAATTAGCCTATTTCTTGCGCGTACCAATTGAAGGTTTTTGAACTAAAATGGGGGTGCAATGACTACTTTCTAAGCTAAGTATAAGGGAAGGAATTCAGGAATACTCTTCGTCTTTTTTTAATACAACTCAAGTTTATCTTCACAACGCTTGTTCGAGTAGAACATGTTATATTGTATATATTTGTTGGGTTGATGTGGTGACCTATAGAAAAAATCAAAGAAACAGGGAGGGGGCGCATCTGCAATAAAACGACTAAAATATAATAAGAATTCCTTTTTCGTCTGCCCTTTTTTATGTGTATGTAATTCAACTCAAGTTTTTCAGACTATTAACAAGTCTAATAAGACTAGATTGATCACATATACCCCAACCGGAGATTTTTAAATAGAGAATTCATGTTTTGTTTTTAGTTGAGCAAAATATGCCATTTTAGAATTGATAGATTAAGTACATAAAAAGAAAATTTCAGTGAATTTATTTATTTTTTTTGTCAACTGATCTTTTATCTTCTTGGTTTTGACGAAAGAAATACTTGGATCTCTGATCATCATAAAATTAATCTTTACTTTAGTTTTACCACCTGTTTCCGATTTGATCATCACTATTTTTCATAAATCTGAAATATCTTCTTTCCTCGGTGTATAACTTTTTCAAAAAATGAGTTGATCCACAGATGGAGTTTTTTTGTCTTGAAATAAAACTCAAACAAAGACTAGTCTTTATTTGAGTTTTGTTTCGAGCAGTAATTGAAAAGAGAACAAAAAAGGATGCAAGACATTTGTTTCTTGTTCAATTCAAATAGCTCAGAACTCTATTCGCTTATTTTTTATACGAAACAAAAGCCTATTTTTCTAGTTCTCTATTTTAGATCTAAAGACTAAAGAAATGAACTAAATAATTATCTCTATATAAAAAATGGAAATAGATCCATAGGTTCCATACCTTGCTTGTTATATAACTCATGCTTCAAGAAAAGATCATATAAGAGAAATCAACAAATGAAGCAGGTTTAGTAACAATTCAAAAAAATGAAAAAGAACAAAGTGAAAAAAAAAAAAATAAAGCTTTTATTTTCCTTCCATATATTGCAGCTATAGTATTTTTACCCTGGTGGGTCTCTCTCTCATTTACTAAATGTCTGGAACCTTGGATTACTGATTGGTTAAATAACAGGCAATCGGAAACTTTCTTGAATGATATTCAAGAGAAGAACATTCTAGAAAAATTCATAGAATTAGAAGAACTTTTTCTGTTGGATGAAATGATAAAGGAGTACCCCGAGATAAATTTACAAAAGGTTCGTATAGGGATCCACAAAGAAACAGTACAATTGGTCAAAATGCATAATGAATATAATTTAAATAGTATTTTGCATTTCTCGACAAATATAATCTGTTTCGCTATTCTAAGTGGTTATTTTATTCTGAGTAATAAAAAACTTGTCATTCTTAATTCTTGGATTCAGGAATTCTTATATAACTTAAGTGACACAATAAAAGCCTTTTCGATTCTTTTAGTCACGGATTTATGGATCGGATTCCATTCTCCACATGGTTGGGAATTAATGATTGGTTCGGTATACAACGATTTTGGATTGGCACATAATGATCAAATTATATCCGGTCTTGTTTCCACTTTTCCAGTTATTCTAGATACAATTGTAAAATATTGGATTTTCCATTATTTAAATCGTGTATCTCCGTCCCTGGTAGTGATTTATCATTCGATGAATGAATGAGACTGAAGAATTTATTGGATCTCCTTATATTAATCCAATCTGAATCTTGCTTCGTACATAACGAAATTTTAATTTGACTTACTCTTTCTTTATACTTCTACCTGTTTAGTTAAAGTATTTGTATTCCAGTACAACGACAGACTCGTGGATAGGGAACTAGACTAGCTACCTACCTAATTTATTGTAGAAATTTGGGGATCAATAAGAATAATTGGACCATGCAAAATAGAAATACTTTTTTTTGGGTAAAGCAGCAGATGACTCGATTTATTTCTGTATCGATCGGGATATATGTAATAACTCAGACATCTATTGCAAGTGCATATCCCATTTTTGCGCAGCAGGGTTTTGAAAATCCACGAGAAGCAACGGGACGAATTGTTTGTGCCAATTGTCATTTAGCTAGTAAACCCGTGGATATTGAGGTTCCGCAATCTGTGCTTCCTGATACTGTATTTGAAGCAGTAGTTAGAATTCCTTATGATACACAAGTGAAACAAGTTCTTGCTAATGGCAAAAAAGGTGGTTTGAATGTGGGGGCTGTTCTTATTTTACCTGAGGGATTTGAATTAGCCCCTGCCGATCGTATTTCTCCTGAGCTGAAAGAAAAGATCGGCAATATTTCTTTTCAGAGTTATAGTCCGACCAAAAAAAATATTATTGTCGTGGGTCCAGTGCCTGGTCAGAAAAATAGGGAAATAGTCTTCCCTATTCTTTCTCCAGACCCCGCAACTAATAAGGACGCTTATTTCTTAAAATATCCTATATACGTAGGGGGAAACAGGGGACGGGGTCAGATTTATCCTGATGGCAGCAAGAGTAACAATACTGTCTATAATGCTACATCCGCAGGTGTAATAAGCAAAATAGTACGTAAAGAGAAAAAGGGATATGAAATAACCATAACTGATCCATCGGATGGGCATGAAGTGATTGATATTATACCTCCAGGACCGGAACTTCTTGTTTCAGAAGGTGAGTCTATTAAACTTGATCAACTATTAACGAGTAATCCAAATGTGGGGGGATTTGGTCAGGCAGATGCTGAGATAGTCCTTCAAGATACCGCACGCGTCCAAGGTCTTTTGTTCTTCTTAGCATCAGTTGTTCTAGCACAAATCTTTTTAGTTCTTAAAAAGAAACAGTTTGAAAAGGTTCAGTTGTTCGAAATGAATTTTTAGATATAGGTATTTCTTAATACTAAGTTGATAAAAAAAGGAAAGGACGAACTTTTTTTGATTGAGGGCATCATTTTTAATAATCATAAAGATTTGTACAGTCTTTTTTGTCTGTTTTATTTATACGCTTTTTTGAGAGATATCGAGATTTTATTACCTTTAATTTCTAGTACATAGTACTACTAATGGATATTAGGTATACAAAGACAATACACAGGAACCAACTACCTGGTCAAGTATAACTAACAAAGAAAAGACAAATGCTTCTAAGGGGTTTTTATAGTCTTTCTATTCTTCGATTCGACACAAAAAAGGGATATTCCTTTTTTTATTGTGTCGAATCTAAGAATAATATAATCCTTGTTTTCTCCTGTGCGTGAAAGATAAATGACTTTTTTGTCCTTTTACAAATCTATTAGAACTTTTAAATTAATAAGAATTAGTGAACAAACAAAAAAGGGCGGATGATTTTTAAAAAAATGTTTGATAAAATTGAATTCCTTCAATCAATTAGTCAATTCCCTTAATTTTATTTTTAAAAGAATTAATAACAAAAATTTCACAAGTTATTTATCTTTTGTTTTCTTCTTTTTTCTTAGGCTCTGTCATATTATATTGAAAAGTGAATAATTTATACACACCTTTTTATTTTCATAATATTATCACAGTGAAATTTTGCTCTTACGTATAAATAGAATTGGATTTGATGTGTATCATCCATAGAATGGATCCATTACTTTTAAAAGTGAAAAAAAAAAATGGAACATCAATGATAAGGAGATAATAGAGAGAGAAGGGAGCAACTCTCAATTCTCATTAACGAATTCACTTCTTCAAAAATAGAGATAATCCAAATCAAAGGAATCCCATTTTAAAAGTATTAAACTAAAATATCAGAACAAGCGATTTTTTTTCGGATATTTTATTTACAAGTAAAAATAGTAGTGATTGTGTTGAATAAAAAATTTTCCTGCTTTCTTTTAGCTTATGGAATGACTTAAAGGTTCGTTATACTCTAAAAAAAAAGTCATATAATAACTCGGCAGGACCGTACCCTTTGTTTTATTTGATTCGAGGGTATGGTCCTGCTGAGTTATTAGTTTTTGATGTGTACAATTCTGCTCATCTTATTACTAGAGAGATGAGCCTAATCCGGAATATGAACCGTAAAAGAAAAGACCAACTAAACCAATCACAAGAATACCAGCTACAGTACCTATCAGCCAAAGAGGAATCCTTCCAGTAGTATCGGCCATTTATCCCACCTTCCTCCACATTTCATCAAGTGATCATGCTAGAGACAAAAACAGTCATGGATAATTATGAAGAGAGTATCCTTCCGAATGGGATAAGAGAATCCTTACTATTTTGTTCTTTCCCTTAACCTTAATTGAAGAAATAATTAGAAAATAAAACAGCCAGTACAAAAATGAGTAATAACCCCCAGTATAAACTGGTACGATTTAATTCAACATTTTGTTCATTTGGATTTGATTGTGTCATAGCTCTATAATTTGGATTAGGTTTATCGTTGGATGAACTGCATTGCTGATATTGCTCCCAAAAAAGAAACGGTAGGTACAGCTAGTCCATGAACAGCCAACCATCGCACTGTAAAAATTGGATAGGTTCGATCTATAGTCATTGGGGACCTCCTAAAAGGATCTACTAAATTCATCGAGTTGTTCCAAAGAATCAAAACGTCCAGTAATTAATGGAACACTTTGTCGGTTCTCTGTAAAATATTCGTTTGGCCGAGGGCTTCCAAACACATCATAAGCTAAACCCGTACTGACGAATAACCAACCCGCAATAAATAGGGAAGGTATAGTAATACTATGAATTACCCAGTATCGAATACTGGTAATAATATCAGCAAAAGAACGTTCTCCCGTGCTTCCAGACATGCTGAGCTCCACATATTCTTGTACAGTCAAAAAGGGGAATCGATTCTGTAAAAGATGGGATCAGTAAATAGAAAACTACTGATATAACATCTTTGTAAGATCGTCAATATTGTACCGAAGGTGTATTTAGAGTATACCGAATCAGTATAGCTATCCTTCCTCTGACACAGCAACGCATTTTAGAACAGTATTAAAATGAAATCCTATTGAATTTTTGCCTATTTTTTATTGTTGCTTGTCTATGTGTATGTTATTCAACACAATATACTTAAACTTCACGTGTTTATTTATTAGTATAAATAATAAAAATTTTTATTGCTGGTTTAATAATATAAATTCCTGATTTTAGTTTAGTAAAGTTCGAATAAAAGGTTTCTGTTTCTAATATAATTCTTAATTAAATATTATATGAAATTTTTTGATAGTGAGGCAATACAATAAATGCTAAATCCATTTTAAAAAAAGTTTTTTTTTGCTCTACCTTTATTTAATTATTTAATTTCAAAAAGTGGATGCGTCATACAATAGACTCTAAAAGAATAAGATATAGACGTTAATGAAGAGAACAAATAAAACAATAGTTCTAGAAATCTAAATTTAGAATGCAACCTTTAGTTCAGCTAAAGGAAAGGTTCCTTTTGGACCTAACCAGAATAGAATTAGAATCTAATGATCCAACTACCTAAGAGGATATGTCAAAAAAGACTGGAGAATCTCAAAAGATAATGTAGTGGAAACTCCTAACGCTCGAATTGAGTTGTACCCCCAAAAATAAAGTCAAACTTTATTTTATTTACTAAATACTATCATCGGATACCTTTTTTTATCTTCTTATTGGATTGGAGATTTTTGATTTATTATGTTATGGTCAATTGCTTCCTGCTAAATCTAATGAGTTAAAATAGTAAATAAATGAATAGGGTTCAAGCATTAACGTACGAGTTGCACAATGAATCGCCGATTCATAATTATAGGATTATATTAAATTAATTTAGATTCACAAAATTCAATCTTTTTTTATCTCTATGTCATTCTATCTTTGTTAGTATTGTTTATAATGACTGATGAATCAAGAATTTTAAATTTGAATTAATTCTATTCTGTTGGTATTTTTTTTTATTGTATCTTGCAAAAAAAAATAGAAGCTTAGGTAAATGTTTTATGAGTCTATGTAGCAAAAGAATATATTTTTTTGGGTGTTTCATGCTTACTATAACTAGTTATTTCGGTTTTCTGTTGGCTGCTTCAACTATAACCTCAGCGCTTTTCATTGGTTTGAACAAAATACGTCTTATTTGAAGTTAACTGAGTCAAGAATAAAAAACAACGAATATTTCTATGAGATTTCAAGTATTCTAAGGTTCTTCTCCATGTCAATTGCTAAAAAGGGTAATTGAGATTCACGTATGATTCAGATTAATATTTAGGAATAACTTGTACCTCTCCTTTTTCCTTTACTTAAACAAAAAATAAATCGAAATGATTGAAGTTCTTCTATTTGGAATTGTGTTAGGTCTAATTCCTATTACTTTGGCAGGATTATTTGTAACGGCGTATTTACAATACAGACGGGGTGATCAACTGGACCTTTGATTGATTAAGTAAGATTTCAATCTTTTTTTTTGATTGACCTCCTCTTTGCAGGAGGTCAAATTGCAGTTGTAATTCAACTTTTGAAGGTAGTTTATTGTTATTCACTACAACAAAGAATATAGTCACGCTCTGTAGGATTTGAACCTACGACATCGGGTTTTGGAGACCCACGTTCTACCGAGCTGAACTAAGAGCGCTTTCTTATGATAGAAAATACAACTGTAGGGAAAAGAATTCCTTTTGTACGCTTAGCGTAAATCAAGAAAATAAATCTTGGATGCATAGAGTAGGATAATAATGAAAGATTATGTCTAATTTTAAGCGATCTCAATTAATCCCCCGTTACTGCCCATAGGAGGAGTAATAGGTAGGGATGACAGGATTTGAACCCGTGACATTTTGTACCCAAAACAAACGCGCTACCAAGCTGCGCTACATCCCTTTTTTCAATTGTTGTACAGTGTCATTGTACAAAAGCCCGGCCTTGTTTTCCACATTATTATTTTATTCTTTATCTATCATATCATAAAATTGTCTTGCCATTTCTTTTTTATTTTTTGTTTCATATACATATAATAAACTATATACATCTGAAATGATGTATAAGCACAAAAAGAATGACAATTTTGTGTTGATCTTGAGGAAGAGGGGATCTTTTTTTCGATTTTATAGGGGAAGCACCGTCTACTCGCTGATTGCACATAGACATTTTAGTTAGAAATGTTGCATAACATAAAAATACGAGCGATCCTTTAGTTACTTTCAGTATCTAATTATATATGTATTACACTAAAGAAGGAGAATTTTCAATGCAAGATCTAAAAACATATCTCTCTGTGGCACCTGTACTGAGTACTCTATGGTTTGCTATTTTAGCAGGCTTATTGATAGAAATTAATCGTTTATTCCCGGATGCTTTGTTATTCCCTTTTTTTTAATTCTAATTCGAATTATTGATATCAAAATCAATCAAGTAAATTATAGATATAAACAGGTCTCTGTGACTCATTTATATCACCGCCCCTTCTTTTGATTTATTTAGGATAGTAACAAAATCTAAAGACTAAAAGGTTACGGCAGCTGATTTGTTGTTTAAGATAGAATTTTCTTAGTAGAATTGAAATAGAAATATGGGTCTAATAGAAAGACAGGTTCCACAAAATAAAATACATAAATGAAGTCCTATTGATTAGACTACAAAAAATCAATATATAGTTAGAAAAAGTTGTATCAGTTAATAATTATATTACGTTATAATAAAAACTTTAGAAATGAAATTTGAGTAATTTCTATTGAATTTTTTCCTTTCTTCTTCTTCGGTTCGGGTTGAAAAGAGAAGAGTTGAGTCGGTCCGAAATCCAAATCAAAGGAGGTACATGGCCAAAGGTAAAGATGTCAGAGTCAGAGTTATTTTAGAATGTAACAGTTGTGGCAGAAATGAAAACGGTGCCACTAAGGAAGTTCCGGGTGTTTCTAGATATGTTACTCAAAAGAATCGACACAATACACCCGGTCGATTAGAGTTAAAAAAATTTTGTCGCTATTGTAACAAGCATACAATTCATGTGGAAGTCAAGAAATAGATAGATAGAATAGAGCCTGTGATCGAGTTTTTACATTCAATTCAAGTAACAAACAGGAAGACATTAATAAGATATATTATAAATATATATAAATATAGAATAGAACATTAAAATTAATATATAGAGAGAAATAAAGAATATAACATATATAAATATATAACTAAAACCCTATTTCAGTCGTATATAAAAGGTATGTATATGTATGAAGAAATAGGATTTTAAAGATAAGGACTAAACTATGGATAAATCCAAGCAACCCTTTCATAAAACCAAGCGATCTTTTCGTAGGCGTTTGCCCCCAATTGGATCGGGGGATCGAATTGATTATAGAAACATGAGTTTAATTAGTCGATTTATTAGTGAACAAGGCAAAATATTATCTAGACGAGTCAATAGATTAACCTTGAAACAACAACGATTAATTACTATTGCTATAAAACAAGCTCGTATTTTATCTTTGTTACCTTTTCTTAATAATGAGAAACAATTTGAGAGAACCGAGTCGATCCCTAGAGCTACTGGTCCTAGAACTCGAAATAAATAGGCATACTATACTCTTCAATTGGCTAAAAAAATTTCAATATTAACTCAACATTGAAGTTTTTGAAAAAGACTATAATTAGAATCCGTATTTAATTATTGTGTTGTAATAAAAAAAATGGAGAAGGAGACGAATAAATCAAATCCTTTTTTGTTATTGAAACATGTTCGTTCATTTATACTACTTATCTTAATTTTTTGAGTCTGTGTTCCCGGAGTTTATTCTCCGGGGAATTTTTTTTTTCAACCATTCCTATATATGATTTAAAAATCTATTTTATTTAATGATTTTTTCGGAAATGATGGAAAAACAATTCTTATTCAATATAGCTATTTGCGCAAGTATTTTACGATTAAGAAGCAATTTCCTCTTGTACAGATTATGTATCAATCTACTATAACTATAGGAAACCTCGTTCTCCCGAGTTACTGCATTTATTCGAGTGATCCACAAACGACGAAAATCTCTCTTTTGTCTACCTCTATCTCTATAGGAAGAAACTAAAGCTCTCATTTTCTGTTGAGTAATAGTGCGAGTAAGTCTTGAATGAGCCCCTCGAAAGCTTGATGCAAATAAACGAATTTTTGTTCGGCGTCTACGAGCTATATATCCCCGTTTAACTCTGGTCATTTAATAAAATTAAACTTTGATGAACAACTAATTGATTTCTGTTCATTCAGTCATTCTTTTCCCCCCGGTTCTATTAATAACAAAACGGATTATTCCGATATATAAAATATAAATTCCAATGGCTTTTGCTACTATAACCTTCCCAACCACAATTTATTAGTTCTTTCAGTCGGGTCTTTCGCTTGTGTGTGTAAAGAATAAATTCGACTGATAAAAAATTGTAAAACCAATCACAATTTTTTAGAAAAAAAAAGAGTGGATTCCTTCGTTTCTATGGTTACTTCTTAAACGGTGAGGTCCTTTCTATACACCGGAGCTCTTTCTCCCATCCCATTTGATCAATGTTTTTGGTAACTTGTACAGTTCGCACTTTTTGGCTCTACCTAAGAATTATATAGTAATAGGTCTTTTCACAATGAGAGCTATCCATACAGTGACGGCATTTAATTATGAAAGTTGGTTAGGTAGCTGACCCTGTTAGTCCGTTATTTCAAGAATAGGAGTATAATACTTTGGTTTCTTAAATACCGTTTCCCCGCTTAATGGATAACTTGTTGCTACCACTGGAGAATTGATTTTCATCTCAATTTGAGGTGATTGGATTTGCACCAACAGAAACCATAAAATTTATACACAATCAATAGAGGGATATGAGAATCTTTTTATTTTTGTTTTAAATACTAAACTCTTTCATTTTTTCCATTCTCTTTATTCTCTCTATTCATTCGTACAGGTCCTTGATACTGGAACAATTGTTTCATTTGTTCGAGCTCATGATCTAAACGAGTCGCACATACACCCTAGTACATGTTCCTCGACGCTGAGGGCATCCTCGAAGAGCGGGAGATTTCGTTACATTTCTGATTGGCTGTCTTGCATTTCTAATAAGTTGTTTAATAGTTGGCATCTTGAATCGTATATTTATATGATCGGATTATAATGGCTGGTTTAGATCGATCTTAACCTAATAATTCTTAATTATTTGATTTGTCTTCAATTGAATAACTATTTTAATTGGATTAAAATAGTGAATCTCAACTTACGGAAATTTTAAATTACGCTTTGTTTGTTGTTTGAATAGAATCCGCTATTTACGAGAAATCCCCCGTATTTTCGACTGCTACAAGATCAATAAGACCATAAGCTTGGGCTTCTGTTGCTGACATAAATACATCCCTTTCCATGTCTTCGGATACAACCCATAAGGGGTTACCGGTTCTTTGTACATAAACCCTTGTCAGGGTTTCGCGAAGTTTCAGTAGTTCTTCTGCTTCCAGGATGAATTCGCCTGCTTGTGCCTCATAAAAAGAACTAGCAGGTTGGTGAATCATAACCCTGATTCTATACTATCCATTATGAATGAATGGCTTCTCTATCTTAAATGATTGGTTCAAGGTAAGTAAAAAGAACAAAAAAAGATAGAATTAAACAACCGTACAGGCATCTTTTGTACATTGCATACGGCTCCCCAATGGAATTGACTTTTCTCTTCCGTACGCGAAAGAACGGTACAAAGAGACTAGGTAAAAATACAATTGATCCGATACAGATCAGATCGCTGAATTATCCATTTACCACCCTTCCTTTCGTAGAAGTAAAAATACTATGATGGTTCTGTTGCTTTATATGTTTCTTATTTATCTCATCTTTAATTGAGCAATCCCAATGTTTTTTCTGACCCGATCCTAGGGTAAGTAAAAAAGATCTTCTTTTTTTTAACATAAATATCAGAGAGGCACTTCTGATGTGTAAGAAAAATCGTTTGTGACGCTGAAACATACCTCCACTCCAAAATAAAATATATATCAGATTAAATTGGAAATAACCTTTGTTTCATACTCCTATCTCGATACATAATTTCATATTATAGAAAAACAAAAAGGTTTGTTCATATCGAACTTAAAATGCCATGCTATTTTTACTTATTATTAATGTTCCATACAGCGAAGGCATAGTCTTTTTTCTCAAATCAAACAAATAAAAAACTCATTGGCGCCAAGCGTGAGGGAATGCTAGACGTTTGGTAATTTCTCCTCCGACTAGAATGAAAGATCCCATTGAAGCGGCTAATCCCATGCATATTGTATGTACATCAGGTGGAACAAATTGCATAGTATCGTAAATAGCGATTCCAGGTATTACCCATCCACCGGGGGAGTTTATAAACAAATAAAGATCCTTAGTATCATCCTCTATACTAAGATATACCATAAGACCAACAAGTTGATTCGAGATCTCGCTATCAACCTCTTGGCCTAAAAAAAGTAATCTTTCTCGATAAAGTCGGTTGATTAGGACAAAAAAGTTATCCTTTAGGAACCGTACATGCACCTTTTGATGCATACGGTTCAACAGCGAAAAATCAATGTCTTGATTCCAGTCCTATTTCTTTTTTTTTAACATCTTTTAGGGAATTTATATTGTAGTCTATTGTCAAGTTTTCAAAAAACTCGTGTCATGAGTTTTTGCTTCCTTCCCTAGGAACCTTATAAAAAGTGAAAAAATAAAACTTTTTTGATTTGAACTAACCGCTCATTGATATATTGTCTCATCGAAATTGAAATCACGATGTTATTTTCTTGTTCCTAAATGGGCCTTTTAATTCTTTTAGGTTCATGTTCTACTCCGGGCAAATATTTATCCGAATTATATTTGCACATATAGGGCAAATTGTTTCAATGCCACTTCTTTTGCTACGATTTTTTATTAATTTGTCAATTAGTTTCCTGCCTTCCGGCAAACTATTTGAGATATTTACTATTCCATTGATTGGAAGCTTCATAGCTAGCCCCGGAAAATCTTTTCTTTATAATACAAGTAAAGTAATAATAGTACCTATATTACGAATTTGGTATTTTATGAACGGAGCCTGAATATTTCATTTTTTTGGTACAAACCAACTAAACCATAAGTTCTTCTAATTTAGATTATTGATCTCTAAAACAATTGATTTAATTGTATTTCGCGCTCCGAGTTTTTGATAGTTCAAAGAATCTTTCTTGGGCGAAACAGAAGATATCTCCATCGGGGGAGAGAACGGGTAAATCCCATATCAGCCAATATGTCTGACAAGTCGCACTATACGTCAACCCAAACTGCATCTTCCTCTCCAGGACTCCGAAAAGGTACTTTTGGAACACCAATGGGCATTAAAAAAAAAATAAATTAAATGACTATATTTGACTTTAATGTGGAAACGTAACAATCGAGTTATTGTTTGTTGTCAAAATTTTTATTTCTGCTTCTCCTATTTAATACAGAGATTCTAAGGTTCAGACAGAAATACGGAATTTTATAAATAAAATTTTTAGCAGGGGATCCTTAAAATAATGGACACAGTGTTGATGTATTGAGTTTTCACAAATAAAACCAATTCCCCATTGCGTATTGTTACTTATCGGGTATAGAATAGATCTGCTTCTCTTTGTTCCTACGAACAGAATTTTTCCCTTATTTTCACCAATGTAACGGAATAAATATTAACCCTTATTCATAGATAATCTACTGAAAAAGGTTAGGTACATAGTATATATATATATATATATATTTTTTTTAGTTAGTCCAATGTGATAAAGTTACATAGTGTCTATTTATGTTTGATAAAGGGGTATTTCCATGGGTTTGCCTTGGTATCGTGTTCATACTGTTGTATTGAATGATCCCGGTCGATTGCTTTCTGTCCATATAATGCATACAGCTTTAGTTGCTGGTTGGGCCGGTTCAATGGCTCTATACGAATTAGCGGTTTTTGATCCCTCTGACCCCGTTCTTGATCCGATGTGGAGACAAGGTATGTTCGTTATACCTTTCATGACTCGTTTAGGAATAACCAATTCATGGGGCGGTTGGAGTATTACAGGGGGAACTATAACTAATCCAGGTATTTGGAGTTACGAAGGTGTCGCAGGTGCACATATTGTGTTTTCCGGCTTGTGTTTCTTGGCAGCTATCTGGCATTGGGTATATTGGGATTTAGAAATATTCTGTGATGAGCGTACAGGAAAACCTTCTTTGGATTTACCTAAGATCTTTGGAATTCATTTATTTCTTTCGGGCGTGGCTTGTTTTGGCTTTGGTGCATTCCATGTAACAGGCTTGTATGGTCCCGGAATATGGGTGTCTGATCCTTATGGACTAACAGGAAAAGTTCAACCTGTAAGTCCAGCGTGGGGCGCAGAAGGTTTTGATCCTTTTGTTCCAGGAGGAATAGCTTCTCATCATATTGCAGCGGGGACATTGGGCATATTAGCTGGTCTATTCCATCTTAGTGTTCGCCCACCTCAACGTCTATACAAGGGCTTACGTATGGGAAATATTGAAACTGTTCTTTCCAGTAGTATCGCTGCTGTGTTTTTTGCAGCTTTCGTTGTTGCTGGAACTATGTGGTATGGTTCAGCAACTACCCCGATTGAATTATTTGGACCTACTCGTTATCAGTGGGATCAGGGCTATTTTCAGCAAGAAATATATCGAAGAGTTAGTGCTGGCTTAGCCGAAAATCTAAGTTTATCGGAAGCTTGGGCTAAAATTCCTGAGAAATTAGCTTTTTATGATTACATTGGTAATAATCCGGCAAAAGGAGGACTATTCCGAGCGGGCTCAATGGACAATGGAGATGGAATAGCTATTGGATGGTTAGGCCACCCTGTTTTTAGAGATAAAGAAGGACGCGAGCTTTTTGTACGTCGTATGCCTACTTTTTTCGAAACTTTTCCGGTAGTTTTAGTAGATGGGGATGGAATTGTAAGAGCCGATGTTCCTTTTAGAAGGGCAGAATCCAAGTATAGTGTTGAACAAGTAGGTGTAACTGTTGAATTCTATGGTGGTGAACTTAATGGAGTTAGTTACAGTGATCCTGCTACTGTGAAAAAATATGCTAGACGTGCCCAATTGGGAGAAATTTTTGAATTGGATCGTGCTACTTTGAAATCCGACGGTGTTTTTCGTAGCAGTCCAAGAGGGTGGTTCACCTTCGGGCATGCCTCATTCGCTTTGCTATTCTTTTTCGGACACATTTGGCATGGCGCTAGAACTTTGTTCCGAGATGTATTTGCTGGTATTGATCCAGATTTGGATGCTCAAGTGGAATTTGGAACATTCCAAAAACTTGGAGAC
>NC_135842.1:7197500-7202500 GCF_029677425.1 Wolffia australiana
ATGTTTCTTTTGTCCCTTCCAGGCGATCAGAAAATAAAGAAATGGTTGATATATTCAAGATAATTACGTATTTACAAAATACCGTCTCAATTCATCCTATTTCATCAGATCCGGGATGTGATATGGTAGTTCCGAAGGATGAACCGGATATGGACAGTTCCAATAAGATTTCATTCTTGAACAAAAATCCATTTTTGGATTTATTTCATCTATTCTATGACCGGAACAATGGGGGATACACGTTACGCCACGATTTTGAATCAGAAGAGAGATTTCAAGAAATGGCGGATCTATTCACTCTATCAATAACGGAGCCGGATCTGGTGTATCATAGGGGATTTGCCTTTTCTATTGATTCCTACGGATTGGATCAAAAAAAATTATTGAATAGGGTATTCAACTCCAGAGATGAATCGAAAAAGAAATCTTTATTGGTTCTACCTCCTCTTTTTTATGAAGAGAATGAATCTTTTTATCGAAGGATCAGAAAAAACTCGGTCCGGATCTACTGCGGGAATTATTTGGAAGATCCAAAACTCAAAATAGTGGGATTTGCTAGCAACAACATAATGGAGGCAGTCAATAAATATAGATTGATCCGAAATATGATTCAAATCCAATATAACACCTATCGGTACATAAGAAATGTCTCGAACCGATTCTTTTTAATGAATAGATCCGATCGCAACTACGAATATGGAATTCAAAAGGATCAAATAGGAAATGATACTCTGAATCATATAACTATAATGAAATATACGATCAACCAACATTTATCGAATTTGAAAAATAGTCAGAAGAACTGGTTTGATCCTCTTTTTTCTCGAATCGAGAGATCCATCAATCGGGATCCTGATGCCTATAGATACAAATGGTCCAATGGGAACAATAATTTCCAGGAACATTTGGAACATTTCGTTTCTGAACAGGGGAACCGTTTTCAAGTAGTGTTCGATCGATTACGTATTAATCAATATTCGATTGATTGGTCCAAGGCTATCGACAAACAAGATTTGTCTAAATCACTTCGTTTCTTTTTGTCCAAGGCACTTCTCTTTTTGTCTAAGTCACTTCGTTTCTTTTTGTCCAAGACACTTCCTTTTTTCTTTGTGAGTATTGGAAATATCCCCATTCATAGGTCCGAGATCCACATCTATGAATTGAAAGGTACAAACGATCAACTCTGCAATCAGTTGTTAGAATCCATAGGTATTCAAATCGTTCATTTGAATAAATTGAAACCCTTCTTATTGGATGATCATGATACTTCCCAAAGACCGAAATTCTTGATAAATGGAAGAACAATATTACCATTTTTGTTCAATAAGATACCAAAGTGGATGATTGACTCATTCCATACTAGAAATAATAGCAGAAAATCCTTTGATAACACGGATTCCTATTTCTCATCCCACGATCGAGACAATTGGCTGAATCCCGTGAAACCATTTCATAGAAGTTCATTGATATCTTCTTTTTATAAAGCAAATCGACTTCGATTCTTGAATAATCCACATCACTTCTGGTTCTATTGTAACAAAGGATTCCCCTTTTATGTGGAAAAGGCCTGTATCAATAATTATGATCTTACGTATGGACAATTCCTCAATATCTTGTTCATTCGCAACAAAATATTTTCTTTGTGCGTCGGTAAAAAAAAACCTATTTTTTTGGAGAGAGAGGCTATTTTACCAATAGATTCACAGGTCTCTGACATATTCATATCTAACGAATTTCCAAAAAGTGGTAACGAAACATATAACTTGTACAAATCTTTCCATTTTCCAATTCGACCCGATCCATTCGTTCGTAGAGCTATTTACTCGATCGCAGACATTTCTGCAACACCTCTAACAGAGGAACAAATAGTCAATTTTGAAAGAACTTCTTGTCAGCCTTTTTCAGATATGAATCTATCTGATTCAGAAGGGAAGAACTCGCATCAGTATCTCAGTTTCAATTCAAACATGGGTTTGATTCACACTCCATGTTCTGAGAAATATTTACCATCCGGAAAGAGGAAAAAACAGAGTCTTTGTCTAAAGAAATGCGTTGAGAAACAGCAGATGTATAGAACCTTTGAACGAGATAGTGCTCTTTCAAATCTCTCAAAATGGAATCTGTTCCAAACATATATGCCATGGTTCCTTACTTCGACAGGGTGCAAATATCTAAATTTTACCCTTTTAGATGCTTTTTCAGACTCATTGCCGATACTAAGTAGCAGTCAAAAATTTGTATCCATTTTTCATGATATTATGCATGGATCAGATATATCATGGCCAATTCGTCAGAAAAAATGGTGGGCGATTCTTTCACAATGGACTCCGATAAGTGAGATTTCGAGTAAGTGTTTACAGAATCTTCTTCTGTCCGAAGAAACGATTCATCGAAATAATGAGTCACCCGTTCCATTGATATGGACACATCTGAGATCAACAAATGCTCGGGAGTTCCTTTATTCAATCCTTTTCTTTCTTCTTGTTGCTGGATATCTCGTTCGTATACATCTTCTCTTTGTTTCCCGAGCCTCTAGTGAGTTACAGACAGAGTTAGAAAAGATCAAATCTTTGATGATTCCATCATACATGATTGAGTTGCGAAAACTTCTGGATAGGTATCCTACATCGGAACTGAATTCCTTCTGGTTAAAGAATCTGTTTCTAGTTGCTCTGGAACAATTAAGAGATTCTTTGGAAGAAATACGGGGTTCTGCTTCTGACAGCAACATGCTATTGGGTGGTGGTCCCGCTTATGGGGTCAAATCCATACGTTCTAAGAATAAATATTTGACTATCAATCTCATCGATCTCATAAGTATCATACCAAATCCCGTCAATCGAATAACTTTTTCGAGAAATACGAGACATCTAAGTCGTACAAGTAAAGAAATCTATGCATTGATAAGAAAAAGAAAAACGTGAACGGTGATTGGATTGATGATAAAATAGAATCCTGGGTCGCGAACAGTGATTCGATTGATGATGACGAAAGAGAATTCTTGGTTCAGTTCTCCACCTTAACGACAGAAAAAAGAATTGATCAAATTCTATTGAGTCTGACTCATAGTGATCATTTATCAAAGAATGACTCTGGTTATCAAATGATTGAACAACCGGGATCAATTTACTTACGATACTTAGTTGACATTCATAAAAAGTCTCTAATGAATTATGAGTTCAATAGATCCTGTTTAGCAGAAAGACGGATATTCCTTGCTCATTATCAGACAATCACTTATTCACAAACCTCGTGTGGGGCTAATAGTTTTCATTTCCCATCTCATGGAAAACCCTTTTCGCTCCGCTTAGCCCTATCTCCTTCTAGGGGTATTTTAGTGATAGGTTCTATAGGAACTGGACGATCATATTTGGTCAAATACCTAGCTACAAACTCTTATGTTCCTTTCATTACGGTATTTCCGAACAAGTTCCTGGATGACAAGCCTAAAGGTTATCTTATTGATGATATCGATATTGATGATAGTAACGATATTGATCTTGATGATACTGACGATATCGATATTGATGATAGTGACGATATTGATAATGACCTTGAGACGGAGCTGCTAACTATGACGAATGTGCTAACTATGTATATGACGTCGAAAATAGACCGATTTGATATCACCCCTCAATTCGAATTAGCCAAAGCAATGTCTCCTTGCATAATATGGATTCCAAACATTCATGATCTGTATGTGAATGAGTCGAATTACTTATCCCTCGGTTTATTAGTGAACTATCTCTCCAGGGACTGTGAAAGAAGTTCCACTAGAAATATTCTTGTTATTGCTTCGACTCATATTCCCCAAAAAGTGGATCCCGCTCTAATAGCTCCGAATAAATCAAATACATGCATTAAGATACGAAGGCTTCTTATTCCACAACAACGAAAGCACTTTTTCATTCTTTCATATACTAGGGGATTTCACTTGGAAAAGAAAATGTTCCATACTAACGGATTCGGGTCCATAACCGTGGGTTCCAATGCACGAGATCTTGTAGCACTTATCAACGAGGCCCTATCAATTAGTATTACACAGAAGAAATCAATTATAGAAACTAATACAATTAGATCAGCTCTTCATAGACAAACTTGGGATTTGCGATCCCAGGTCAGATCGGTTCAGGATCATGGGATCCTTTTCTATCAGATAGGAAGGGCTGTTGCACAAAATGTACTTCTAAGTAATTGCCCCATAGATCCTATATCTATCTATATGAAGAAGAAATCATGTAAGGAAAGGGATTCTTATTTGTACAAATGGTACTTCGAACTTGGAACGAGCATAAAGAAATTAACGATACTTCTTTATCTTTTGAGTTGTTCTGCCGGATCGGTCGCTCAAGATCTTTGGTCTCCATCCGGACCCGATGAAAAAAATGGGATTACTTCGTTTGGATTTGTTGAGAATGATTCTGATCTAGTTCATGGCCTTTTAGAAGTAGAAGGCGCTCTGGTGGGATTCTCACGGAAAGAAAAAGATTGCAGTCAGTTTGATAATAATCGAGTGACATTGCTTCTTCGGTCCGAACCAAGGAATCCGTTAGATATGATGCAAAATGGATCTTGTTCTATCGTTGATCAGAGATTTCTATATGAAAAATACGAATCGGAGTTTGAAGAAGGGGAAGGAGCCCTCGACCCGCAACAGATAGAGGAAGATTTATTAAATCACATAGTTTGGGCTCCTAGAATATGGCGCCCTTGTGGCAATCTATTTGATTGTATCGAAAGGACCAATGAATTGGGATTTCCATATTGGGCCAGGTCATTTCGGGGCAAACGGATCATTTTTCATAAAGAGAATGAGCTTCAACAGAAGGATTCGGAGTTCTTGCAGAGTGGAACCATGCAGTACCAGACACGAGATAGATCTTCCAAAGAACAAGGCTTTTTTCGAATAAGCCAATTCATTTGGGACCCTGCGGATCCATTCTTTTTCCTATTCAAAGATCAGCCCTTTGTCTCTGTGTTTTCACGTCGAGAATTCTTTG
>NC_135842.1:7220000-7417500 GCF_029677425.1 Wolffia australiana
TAACTTCGGAACCAAAAGAAACTAAACAGGACGAAGAGGGATCCACCGAAGAAAACCTTTATTTTGGTTCCGAAGAAAAAGAAGATCTTTACAAAATAAATGAAACGAACAAAATCCCAGTGAATGGAAAAGAAAAAACAAAGGATGAATTCTACTTTAAAGAGACATACTATAAGGATAGCCCAGTTTACGAAGACTCTTATCTTGATAGGTATCAAGAAGAAGAACTTTGGGAATTAGAAAGTAAAGAAGATCAAAATCTTTTTTGGTTTGAAAAACCGCTTGTCACTTTTCTTTTCGACTGTAAACGATGGAATCGTCCATTTCGATATATAAAAAATGATCGATTTGAAAATCCTGTACGAAATGAAATGTCACAATATTTTTTTTTTACATGTCCAAGTGATGGAAAACAAAGAATATCTTTTACATATCCACCGAGTTTATCCACTTTTTCAGAAATGATAGAACGAAAGATATCTTTGTACACGACCGAAAAACTATCCCACGAGGATAATTATTGGGTTTATACTAATGAACAAAAAAAGCACACCTTGAGCAATGAATTAATAAATCGAATAAAAACTCTAGAAAAAAAAACAGGATCCCTTGTTCTAGATGTGCTCGAGAAAAGAATCAGATTATGCAATGATGAAAATGAAAAGGAATGCTTGCCTAAAGTGTACGATCCTTTTTTGAACGGACCATATCGCGGAAAAATCACAAAATTATATTCACGTTCAATCAGGGATGATTTAATAACTTCTACAGATGCAGAGGATTCCATAGAAATAGTCTGGATAAATAAAATTCACGGTCTACTTCCTAATGATTCCCCCCCAAAAGAATTTGAATATCAAAAGAATCTCGTTGATGGAGAATTTTTCTCGACAAATAGTGGTCATTCCTTAACCTCAATTGGCGAAGTCCCCTTGGAATACCCCCCCAGTCTTAATTTGAAAAAATTGTCTTTATTGGCAGAAGAAAAAAGAATTGATTCAGAAAAGCAAGCAAAATGTTTGCAATTGATATTCGATGTAGTTACAACTGATTACAATGATCAAACAATTAGAAATAAAAATAATCAATTGATTTTTCCTGGAATAGAAGAAATCAGAAAAGAGGTTCCTCGATGGTCATACAAATTAACAGATGATTTTGAAGAACAAGAGGAAGAAAATGAAGAAGAATCAATGGAAGATCATGAAATTCGTTCAAGAAAAGCCAAACGTGTTGTAATTTATACTGATAAAGAGGAAACTACCAACGCTATTAGTAATACTAGTGATAGTGATCAAGCGGAAGAGGTGTCTTTGATACGTTACTCACAACAATCGGATTTTCGTCGGGATCTAATCAAAGGATCCATGCGTGCTCAAAGACGTAAAACAGTTACTTGGGAAATGTTTCAAGCAAATGTGCATTCGCCACTTTTTTTGGATCAAATAGACAAAACATTCTTTTTATCTTTTGATATCTCCGAAATGATGAATCTCGTTTTTAGGGGTTGGGTGGGTAGAGACTCGGAATTTGAAATTTCCGATTCTGAGGAGGAAGAGACAAAAGAAAGAGAGAAAAACAAGGAAAAGAAAGAGGAAAATGAACGTATAACAATATCAGAAACTTGGGATAGCATTATATTTGCTCAAGCAATAAGTGGTTCGATGTTAGTAACCCAATCGATTCTTAGAAAATACATTGTATTGCCTTCATTGATAATAGCTAAAAATGTTGGCCGTATGTTATTATTCCAATTCCCTGAGTGGTACGAGGATTTGAAAGATTGGAATAGAGAAATGCATGTTAAATGCACTTATAATGGTGTTCAATTATCAGAAACAGAATTTCCAAAAGATTGGTTAACGGATGGTATTCAGATAAAAATTCTATTTCCTTTCCGTCTAAAACCTTGGCGAAAATCTAAAGTACGATCCCATCATATAGATACAATGAAAAAAAAAGGAAAAAAAGACAATTTTTGTTTTTTAACAGTATGGGGAAGAGAAGCGGAACTCCCCTTCGGTTCTCCTCGAAAACAACCTTCTTTTTTTCAACCTATTTGGAAAGAGCTAAAAAACAAAATTCTAAAACTGGAAAAAACATTTTCTCTTTCTCTAGTTCTAAGAGTTTCTAAAAAAACGAGAAAAGGGTTTTTAAAGATTTCAAAAGAAAAACAAGATGGGTTAACAAAATAGTTCTAGTTATAAAACGAATAATGAAAGAACTTGAAAAAATAATAAACCCAATTTTCTTATTTGGATTCGGGAAAGTAAAAGTATATGAATCGAACGAAAATAGAAAAGATTCTATAATCAGTAATAAGACTACCGACGAATCAACCATTCGAATTCGATCCACGAATTGGACAAAACATTCACTTATAGAGAAAAAAATAAAGGATCTTGCTGATAGGACAACCACAATCAGAAATCAAATAGAACAAATCACAAAAGACAAGAAAAAAATAGTTGTAACTCCGGGTATAAGTATTAGCCCTAATAAGACAAATTGTGCTGATAAAAATTCAGAATTGCAAAAACATATTTGGCAAATATTCAAAAGAAAAAGTACCCGATTAATACGCAAATTCTACTACTTTATCAAATATTTCATTGAAAGAATATACAGCGATATCCTTCTATGTACCATTAACAGTCTTAGGACCAATGCACAGCTTTTCCTTGAATCAACAAAAAAAATGATCAATAAATTCTTTTACCACGATGAAACAAATCAAGAAGGGATTGATCAAACAAATCAAAATA
Source organism: Wolffia australiana (assembly GCF_029677425.1). Classification (NCBI taxonomy): domain Eukaryota; kingdom Viridiplantae; phylum Streptophyta; class Magnoliopsida; order Alismatales; family Araceae; genus Wolffia; species Wolffia australiana. Next base: position 7,222,766 of record NC_135842.1, read on the forward strand.
CAATTCACTTTATTTCGACGATGCAAAAGGCGCTTTCTAATATTAGTAATAAGAATTCAACTATTTATTGTGACTTATCCTCTTTGTCACAAGCATATGTATTTTACACATTGTCACAAGTTCAAGTTAATAACAAGTATTACTTGAGATCTGTATTTCAATATCACGGGACCCATCTTTTTCTTAAAGATAGAATCAAGGATTATTATGGGACACGAGGACTATTTGATTACAAACCAAAGCATAAGAAAGTTGATAAGTCTGGAATGAATGAATGGAAAAACTGGTTAAAGAGTCATTATCAATACAATTTATCTCAAACTCAATGGTCTCGATTAGTACCACAAAAATGGAGAAATAGAGTCAATCAACGTTGTACAATTCAAAAAAAAGACTCAATAATATTGGATTCATATAAAAAAAACCAATTAATTCATTACGTGAAACAAAATTATTACGGAATAGACTCATGGACAGGACAAAAAGAAAAATTAAAAAAAAACTACAAATATGATCTTCTAGCACATAAATATATGAATTATGAGGATGGAGGGGACTCATATATTTATGCATCGCCATTACAAGTAAACAGAGACCCAAAAATTCCATATAATTTCAATACACAGAAAACACAGAAACCCGAATCATTTTATGCACTAGTAGGTATAGATATTAGTGATTATCTAGGAGAAGAATCTAGTCTATATGGAGAAAAAAATTTGGATAGAAAATATTTTGATTGTAGAATTCTCCGGTTTTGTTTTAGAAAAAATAGCGATATTGATACCTGGACTAATATGCATATTGGTACCAAGATTAATAAAAATACTAAAGCTGGAACTCATAATTATCCAAAAATTTATAATAAAGATATTTATCCTCTCACGATTCATCAAAAAACAAAACCATCCAATAAAAGAAAAAAACTTTTTGATTGGATGGGAATGAATAAAGAAAGGCTATATCGTCCCATATCAAATCTGGAATCTTGGTTCTTCCCAGAATTTGGACTACTTTATGATGCATATAAGCTTAAACCATGGATTATACCAATCCAATTTCTTCTTTTAAACATTCATAGAAATACCAAAATTAGTCCAAATAAAAACATCAACGGAAATGATCTTAATCTACGATCTAATAAAAAAGAATATCTTGAATTAGAGAATCAGAACCAACAAGAAAAAAAACAAATGCTAAGCCAAAGAGATCTTGGATCAGATACACAACAAGATATACAAAAACAAAAGAAAAAAGAAGATGTTGAAAAAAATTACACAGAATCAACCATTAAAAAACGTAGAAAGAAAAAACAATTAAAGAGCAAGAAGGAAGCAGAACTAGATTTTTTCCTGAAAAAATATTTCCTTTTTCAATTAAGATGGGATGATTCTTTGAATCAAAGAATGATCAACAATATCAAGGTATATTGTCTACTACTTAGACTGATAAATCTAAAGGAAATTGCTATATCCTCAATTCAAAGAGGAGAGATGCGTCTAGATGTAATGTTGATTCAAAAGGATCTATCTCTTACAGAATTGATAAAAAGGGGAATATTTATTATTGAACCGGTTCGTCTCTCTATAAAATGGGATGAAGAATTTCTTATATATCAAACCATAGGTATTTCATTGGTCAATAAGAGTAAACAACAATCTGAAACTGATAGAAGATATATAAAAAAATATCTTGATGAGAATCCTTTTGAGAAATCTATTTCACGACATAGCACTATGCTTGTGAGTGAAGATAAAAAAAATTCTTATGATTTATTTGTTCCTGAAAATATTCTATCTACTAGACGTCGTAGAGAGTTGAGAATTCTAATTTGTTTGAATTCCTGGAAGGGGAATGTTGTAGACGTAGATAGAAATCTAATCTTTTTCAATGAAAACGACATAAGGAACTGTGGACAGTTTTTGAAAAAGGACAAGCATTTTAATACAGATCCAAATAAAAACAAATTAATGAAATTAAAATTGTTTCTTTGGCCCAATTATCGATTAGAAGATTTAGCTTGTATGAATCGGTATTGGTTTGATACCCATAATGGTAGTCGTTTCAGTATGTCAAGAATACAGATGTATCCACAATTCAGAATTTATTGATGGTATATTTTATATACTATATAAAGATATAATATAGTGTAGTGTGTAGTGTGTGAGTGAGATATTCAATATACAAAGGCCGAAAGATATACACATATGTTATGTTACATTATGATACATGATACTGAATTTAATGGCTTATCAACTGAATCTAGAAATGAATCGGCAAAATCCTCTTAGGTACAATACAAAGAAATCATTCTCTTTGTTGAGTGCAGAAATGTATTATACCTTTCTATCCAAATCAAATTAATAAATAAAAAAAATTCAATCAAACAAATTTGATTTGGATAGAAAAAATCGTATATATAAGAGTAAGAGGAAACCTTTTTTGTATATACCAGAAAATGACTGACATTATTTTTTCTGATCAGTAAAATAAAAAAAAAAAAAAAATGGAAAACTCTTTTTTTATGGTCAAAAATTCATTTATCTCAATTATTTCGCAAGAACAAGAAGAAAAAGAAGAAAACAAAGGGTCTGTCGAATTTCAAGTAGTCAGTTTCACCAATAAGATACGAAGACTTACTTCCCATTTGGAGTTGCATAAAAAAGATTTTTCATCTCAGAGGGGTTTACGAATAATCCTGGGAAAACGTCAACGGTTGCTGGCGTATTTGTCAAAGAAAAATAGAATACGTTATAAGAATTTAATTGGTCAGTTGGATATTCGGGAACCAAAAACTCGTTAAGTTAATGCCAAGATTCGTTTGAATTTTGATTTTGACAAACCTCCTTTTATTATCGAAAGTTAACTCAAATTGCTGAAGCTGAAATTGCTTTTTGTATTTTAGTTCATTGAAAAAATATGTATATGTGATGAATTTTGAGTTTTTTTGTAGATTTAGATTTAGATAAGCGAGAAATAGAGATATGGATTCGGGGAAAAAAGATATGGCTATGAGTGGACCAACTAGAAGAAACGATCTTATGATAGTCAATATGGGTCCTCAGCACCCATCGATGCATGGTGTTCTTCGATTAATCGTTACTTTAGATGGGGAAGATGTTATTGACTGTGAACCTATACTAGGTTATTTACACAGAGGCATGGAAAAAATTGCAGAAAACCGAACAATTGTGCAATATTTACCTTATGTAACGCGTTGGGATTATCTAGCAACTATGTTTACAGAAGCAATAACTGTAAATGCTCCCGAACAATTAGGAAATATTCAAGTACCTCAAAGAGCCAGCTATATAAGAGTCATTATGTTAGAGTTAAGTCGTATAGCTTCTCACTTGTTATGGCTTGGCCCTTTTATGGCAGATATTGGTGCACAGACTCCCTTTTTCTATATTTTTAGAGAGAGAGAATTAATATATGATCTATTTGAAGCTGCTACAGGTATGCGAATGATGCATAATTATTTTCGTATTGGAGGAGTAGCTGCTGATTTACCTTATGGTTGGATAGATAAATGTTTAGATTTTTGTGATTATTTTTTAACAGGAATTGACGAATATGAAAAACTTATTACACGAAATCCCATTTTTTTGGAACGAGTGGAAGGCGTAGGTATTATTAGTGGAGAAGAAGCAATAAATTGGGGTTTGTCAGGACCCATGTTACGAGGTTCCGGAGTCTCCTGGGATCTCCGTAAAGTTGACCAATATGAATGTTATAATGAATTTGATTGGGAAGTCCAATGGCAAAAAGAAGGAGATTCTTTAGCTCGTTATTTAGTACGAATGAGTGAAATGAGGGAATCGATAAAAATTATTCAACAGGCTTTAGAAGGAATTCCAGGCGGACCTTATGAAAATTTAGAAGTCCGACGTTTTGATAGAACAAAGGATTCCGAATGGAATGATTTTGAATATAGATTCATTAGTAAAAAACCTTCGCCCAATTTTGAATTGTCAAAACAAGAACTTTATGTAAGAGTAGAAGCTCCAAAAGGAGAATTGGGCATTTTTCTGATAGGCGATCAGAACGTTTTCCCTTGGAGATGGAAAATTCGTCCTCCAGGTTTTATCAATTTACAAATTTTGCCTCAGCTAGTTAAAAAGATGAAATTGGCTGATATCATGACGATACTAGGTAGTATAGATATTATTATGGGAGAAGTTGATCGTTGAAATGATAATTGATATAAGAGAAGTGCAAACTATCAATTCTTTTTCTGTATCAGAATTTTTAAAAGAAATTTATGAACTTATATGGCTCTTTGTCCCTATTTTTGTTCTGATAGTAGGGATTGTAATAGGTGTTCTAGTAATTGTATGGTTAGAAAGAGAAATCTCTGCGGCGATACAACAGCGTATTGGACCTGAATATGCGGGGCCGTTAGGACTTCTTCAAGCTTTAGCAGACGGAACCAAACTGCTTTTTAAAGAGGATGTTCTTCCATCTAGAGGGGATAGACGTTTATTCAGTGCCGGGCCTGCAATAGCAGTCGTAGCCATTTTACTAAGTTATTTAGTAATTCCCTTTGGATCTCACCTAATTTTAGCCGATCTGAGTATAGGTGTTTTTTTATGGATCGCCATTTCGAGTATTGCTCCTATTGCGCTTCTTATGTCAGGATATGGATCAAATAATAAATATTCTTTTTTAGGTGGTCTACGAGCTGCTGCTCAATCAATTAGTTATGAAATACCATTAACTCTATGTGTCTTATCAATCTCTCTACGTGTGATTCGTAAAATAGGAACTTTTTATTGATTTGATTGAAAGGTTTAATTAAATTTTTCTTTTTCTTACGAATTAAAATAAAGTTCACTGAGTTAAACTAGATAGTCATATGAGTCAAATAAAACAGCTTTTGAATTCGCAGTAATAAAAAAATTCTCATTCCCTATGTACAAGAGGAAAATACAAAAGGTAGTGTAAATAGTTTATCCCAAGATTTAGAGTTGTTTTCAGGTCTTGTCTTGAAGCGGATACAGAAGATCTACCATATAGCCTTGTATACAATATCGGAGATCAATCAAAAATGAGTGGACAGGTAGGAACACCAAGATACACAAAAGATTAGTAATAGAGATTATGTAGGATTTCAAAACAAAAGAGATATTTATACATAAAATGAATCAAAAAGGACTTTAAGTTGGTAGAAATTTTAAAGTAGTACTTCCTTAAGATTCCGATCTAGAGTATGCTCCTATTCACTGATTAAAGAAATGACTATCAAGAACGAATTAATTCTCTTTTTTTTTTTATTTTATAGCACCCCCTTTTTTTAGAAGCCAGAACAGGAACAAAAGAAATAAAAAAGAATACCCATTTTGTATCTAATTATTTGTTTTTTGTAATAAAAAAAGATAGGTCGAACTGTCTAGTGACAAAAAAAATAAGTATTTTATTAAAATTGCAATAATAAATTATTACTGAAGAGAGAAATTTTTTAATTTTAAGAGAATGAGATCAATTCCGAAGTGCTTATTCAAGCAAATAGAATTCCCTCGGTCCAATTTTGTGCTGTAAATGAATCTTTATTATATTTATTTATTACCCAGTAGAGAATATATTTTAATACTGCAAAAATATTATGACCGTAGAGGAGCCGTATGAAATGAAAGTTTCATGTACGGTTCTGGAATAGCGATGAAAACAGTGATGTTATCGTCGACTATAATTATCTAACAGTTTAAGTACAGTTGATATAGTTGAAGCACAGTCAAAATATGGCTTTTGGGGTTGGAATTTGTGGCGTCAACCAATAGGGTTTATAGTTTTTTTAATATCTTCTCTGGCAGAATGTGAGAGATTACCTTTTGATTTACCAGAAGCAGAAGAAGAATTAGTAGCAGGTTATCAAACTGAATATTCAGGCATAAAATATGGTTTGTTTTATGTTGCTTCTTACCTAAATTTATTAGTTTCTGCATTATTTGTAACAGTTCTTTACTTAGGTGGATGGAATTTCTCGCTTCCGTCGATAGTTTTTCCTGAATTTTTTCTAATGAATAAAATTTTTGCAATAACAATTGGTATTTTTATCACATTAGCTAAAGCCTTTTTGTTCCTCTTTATTTCTATCGCAACAAGATGGACTTTACCGAGGCTGAGAATGGACCAACTATTAAATCTTGGATGGAAATTTCTTTTACCTATTTCTCTTGGGAATCTATTATTGACAACTTCTTACCAACTTGTTTCACTCTAATTTAAGTAAATATTAGACTAAGATAACCCTTTTTTAGATTACTAACCTCCATCAAACAAGACAAGAGAAAAAAATATTAACTTTAAATTTCATGGATATTTACGATATGTTTCCTATGGTGACTGGATTCATGAATTATGGCCAACAAACAGTACGAGCTGCAAGGTATATCGGTCAAGGTTTTATGATTACCTTATCTCATACAAATCGGTTACCTGTAACTATTCAATATCCTTATGAAAAATCAATCACCTCAGAGCGTTTCCGAGGTCGAATACATTTCGAATTCGATAAATGTATCGCTTGTGAAGTCTGTGTTCGTGTATGTCCTATAAATCTACCTGTTGTAGATTGGAAATTGGAAACAAATATTAAAAAGAAACAATTGCTTAATTATAGTATTGATTTCGGGGTATGTATATTTTGTGGGAATTGTGTTGAGTATTGTCCAACAAACTGTTTATCGATGACTGAGGAATATGAACTTTCTGCTTATGATCGCCACGAATTGAATTATAATCAAATTGCATTGGGTCGTTTACCAATATCTATAATGGGAGATTACTCCATTCAACCTATTATGAATTCAATGCCAATTAACAAAATAGACAAGGATAATCCTCTTGATTGAGGGACGATTAAACCTGAATACGATTTTTTTTGCTATTTCATATTTGAGATATTTTACAGAGATTTTAGTATATATATATTAAAAATTTCATAGAGATAGTTTTTATATATAAATAAATAACTTTTATATCTAAATAAATAACAAAAAAATGACAATAAAATTGAATAATATAAATTTAATTGAAAAAAACTAATAGACAAAAAAAGATTTTCATATATACACACAATCCACAATTAATACTGGATTAAGATTTAATCCAATTGTAACATATACAGAACAAAAAAAGAATAACTTTTTTCCTGGATTATTCGAAAAGGTCATAAAGAATTTCAACTTATATATCTATCTATTTTATACATTATACATAATGGATTTAACTGGACCAATACATGATATTCTTGTAGTATTTCTCGGATTAGTTCTTATATTAGGGGGTCTCGGAGTAGTTTTATTTACCAATACAATTTATTCTGCCTTTTCTTTGGGATTGGTTCTTATTTGCGTATCTCTATTCTATATTTTATTGAACTCCTATTTTGTAGCTGCTGCACAGCTGCTTATTTATGTGGGGGCTATAAATGTGTTAATCTTATTTGCTGTAATGTTTATGAAAGGCTCAGAATATTCCAATGATTTACGTCTTTGGACTGTGGGAGATGGGGTTACTGCCCTGGTTTGTACCTGTATTCTTTTTTTACTAATTAATACTATTTCAGATACATCATGGTACGGGATTCTTTGGACTACAAAATCAAACCACATTATAGAACAGGACCTTATAAGTAATGTTCAACAGATTGGAATTCATTTATCAACAGATTTTTTTCTTCCATTTGAACTAATTTCTATAATTCTTTTAGTTGCCTTAATAGGTGCAATTACTATGGCTCGTCAAAATTAGTAATATTAGATATTCGTCTTCTTTTATGCTAAATTTGATTTTAAGAGTCTTATATATGATCAAATTTATCATATCATATATTTTATAAATATGATATTTAACTAACTACTATTTCATTTTATTTTTGATTTTATTTTTTTTTTTTGTAAATACTTTAGTTTTTTTGTAGATTTTGTCCTGAAATTAAATTGTTACTCGATGAAATTTTCCATTCTTTAAAAAATTTTAACCAGTTGAATTCTTTGTTGAAATCAATTGAGATTCAGAAGGAGTTAGTCAATGATGGTTGAGCATGTACTTTTTTTGAGTGCATATTTGTTTTCTCTTGGTATTTATGGATTGATAACAAGTCGAAACATGGTTAGAGCACTTATGTGTCTTGAGCTGATACTAAATTCCGTTAATATCAATCTTGTCACATTTTCGGATTTATTTGATAGTCGACAATTAAAAGGAGATATTTTCTCCATTTTTGTTATAGCTATTGCAGCGGCTGAAGCAGCTATTGGTCTAGCTATTGTCTCATCGATCTATCGTAACAGAAACTCAACACGTATTAATCAATCCAATTTGTTGAATAAATAGTCTTATCTTGTAATGGTATACTAGACCTAAATTGTCATCACTAATTGTCGAAATACATACTAATTCTATTTCTATCTAGTCATTTTTTATACAAAATAGACACACTTATTACTTAATTATACACTTTTCACTCATTACAGAAATATATCTTCAATAAACAGAAAAAGACCTTATAAACTCCAAAAAAATCCAATTAAAAATCTATTAATTTATTATATACTTTTTAGATAAATCGATAAAGTAGAAGGTATAAATTTCTTTTAACTCTAGTTCTAATATAATGTCTAATTCATGTATAATTATACGTTGGTAATATGAATAATAAGAAAATTAAATTAGATCTAAGATGACAAAAAAGACTGGCTAATATAGTAACTAGACATAATAGAGTAAACTGACAAAAATAATATAATAAATAAAAACTAATAAAAAAGAATAAGTACAGTACAATAGAAGTAAATGAAAAATTCAATGAAATGAATACTAGATAGTGCTTAATTAGGACTAACAAATCTCACTAACACTTATTCTAACATCCATATTCTTGGTTATCATTTTATTTTAATTAGTTCATATTAGTATGTAAAATAGATGTATGATTTGCATTATTCTGTTTGCTCAAAAATAAATCAAAGTCTCTTGGACCTTTTCTTATGAACAGATCCAGAAGTATATGAATTAGAAAAAAATTCTGGTAAACCACTGATTCGTCTGGTGTCTACAATGTATTTATTTACTGTTGATTTTGTCAGAACCAGATCGAAATTTTTTATGTTCAAAACGGGAGCTTATAGATCCAATGTCACATTCAGTCAAAATTTATGATACGTGTATAGGATGTACTCAATGTGTCCGTGCCTGCCCTACAGATGTTTTGGAAATGATACCTTGGGATGGCTGTAAATCTAAGCAAATTGCTTCCGCTCCAAGAACTGAAGACTGTGTAGGTTGTAAGAGATGTGAATCCGCTTGTCCAACAGATTTTTTGAGTGTCCGGGTTTATTTAGGAAGTGAGACAACTCGGAGTATGGCACTAGCTTACTAATACGTTAGAACAAAAAAAATCCACTTCAATCATTTGATTCCTCTTTACTTACTGACAAAAACCCGTACTCAATAAAATCAAATTATTGAGTACGGGTTTTTCTGTTCTGGTCAAAGCGTATCTTGTCTTTACCACGAGTTATTTTCCTTGGTTAACACTAATTGTTGTTTTTCCTATATTTGCGGGCTGTTTCATTTTTCTTCTCCCGCATAGAGGAAATAAGGTAGTTCGTTGGTATACCATGTGTATATGTTTATTAGAACTCCTTATAATGACCTATGTATTCTGTTATCATTTTCAATTGGACGATCCATTAATCCAAATTGAAGATGATTTTAAATGGATAAATGTTTTTGATTTTCATTGGAGACTCGGAATTGATGGACTTTCGATAGGACCTATTTTACTTACAGGATTTATCACTACTTTAGCTACTTTAGCGGCTTGGCCAGTCACTCGAGATTCCAGATTGTTTCATTTCCTGATGTTAGCAATGTATAGCGGTCAAATAGGATCATTTGCTTCCCGAGACCTTTTACTTTTTTTTATGATGTGGGAGTTAGAATTAATTCCAGTTTATTTACTTTTATGCATGTGGGGGGGGAAAAAACGTCTGTATTCAGCTACAAAGTTTATTTTATATACTGCTGGGGGTTCTATTTTTCTTTTAATAGGAGTTTTAGGTATGGGTTTATATGGCTCCAATGAACCCACTTTAAATTTTGAAACATTAGCTAATCAATCATATCCCCTAGCATTAGAAATACTCTTATATTTTGGGTTCCTTATTGCTTTTGCTGTCAAATTACCAATAATACCCCTACATACATGGTTACCTGATACACATGGGGAAGCACATTACAGTACATGTATGCTTCTAGCCGGAATCTTATTAAAAATGGGAGCATATGGCTTGATTCGTATTAATATGGAATTCTTATCCCATGCTCATTCTCTATTTTCACCATGGTTGGTAATTGTCGGAACTATACAAATAATTTATGCGGCTTTAACCTCTTTCGGTCAACGAAATTTAAAAAAGAGAATAGCCTATTCTTCCGTATCTCACATGGGGTTCATAATTATAGGTATTGGTTCGTTAACCAACACAGGGCTTAACGGAGCTATTTTACAATTACTCTCCCATGGATTTATTGGTGCTGCCCTTTTTTTCTTGGGGGGAACAAGTTGTGACAGAATACGACTTGTTTATCTTGACGAAATGGGAGGAATTTCTATCCCAATGCCAAAAATTTTTACTATGTTTAGTAGTTTCTCAATGGCTTCTCTTGCATTGCCCGGAATGAGTGGTTTTGTTGCGGAATTAATAGTATTTTTGGGAATAATTAGTAGTCAAAAATATCTTTTAATGACAAAAATACTAATTACTTTTGTTATGGCAATTGGAATCATATTAACTCCTATTTATTTATTATCTATGTTACGGCAGATGTTCTATGGATACAAATTATTCAATCTTTCAAACTCTATTTTTGTAGACTCTGGCCCACGAGAACTCTTTGTTTCAATCTGTGTATTTCTACCCGTACTAGCGATTGGTCTCTATCCTGATTTAGTAATTTCCTTATCTGTTGATAAGGTGCAAGAAATTGTATCCAATTATTACTATCGATAGTTTTCAGGACTAAAATAAAAAAAGGGCAAAGTCATTCTCATCTCAGAAGTTAATTAGAATTGATTGTAATAGCATTATTACATTACACATTTTTTTGAGAACCTTTAGAGTAAAAAAAGGTTCTCAAAAAAAAAAATGACACAAAAAGAAGTTATTTGGTTGTGGACGAATTTTTTTTGATTAAATTTCAATTCACAGCTAACTTAATATGAATGAACCATAACTATGTAGTCCGATTCCTAATAAATTAACCCCAAAATAGCATATCCAAATTATAAAAAATCCTATGGAAGCAACTATTGCGGAATTCGTACCTTGCCAATTTTTGGTTGTTCTAGTGTGTGAATAAATCGCGTATATTGTCCAAGTAATAAATGCCCAAGTTTCTTTAGGGTCCCAATTCCAATAAGATCCCCATGCTTCATTAGCCCATACTGCACCAGATAGAATCCCTATTGTTAAAAAGTAAACCCGATACTAATAACACGAGAACTCCAATAATCCAATCTTTCTAGTAATTGATATTTGTAATAATTTTTAAAAGAAGAAAAAGAAGTAGTTTTTTTTAGATTTTGAGTCAAAGTTAAACAGTCCATCTGATCAAAATTTGATGACCCAATTACTAAATTCTGGTTTTCAACAACGATTTTTATATTTTTTCGAAAAGTGATTACTAGAAGAGCAATTGAAAATAAAGATCCAACTAAAAGAGCTGCATAACTTAACAACATCATACTTACATGCATCATTAACCAATGGGATCGTAGAGCAGGGACTAATATGGCTGATTGGTGCATTTCTGTTGAAAGACCTGAAGTGGCAAAAGCTTGAGTAAAAATCGCGCTGGGTGTGGTTATTGCACTTAAAAATTTTGCATTTTGATGATTCCATATTTTAGGAATCATATGAATTATAGCGAAACTCCACGAAAGGAACATTAAGGATTCATATAAATTACTTAATGGAAAATGGCCTGAATAAATCCACCGAATTATTAATAATCCCGTTATCGAGAAAAAGGTAGCTATCATACCCTTTTCCAATGAATCCGATAATCCGGGAATTTCATGAACGAAAAAGCTCATTAACTGAATAATAATTACTATAGAAATGATTGAAAAAGAGATATGAGTTAATATATGTTCTAAAGTTACAAATATCATAAAAAAGAGCGTCCAATTACATTGCAGAATTAAAATCAAGAATTCAATCTAAATAAATTATAGATCTTATAATTTAATTATCTAGCATGACATGCCGCCACTCGGACTCGAACCGAGATGCTCTAGCACTGCTTCCTAAGAGCAGCGTGTCTACCATTTCACCATGGCGGCTTGCTTGAAATAATAATAGCTTATGTATCTCGAATCGTCGAGATTAATTAAAAGATCTAAGTTTAAATCGACAGTAATTACACTTAGAGTTTTGTAAATAGTGAAATATTGCAAATAAATTTATTAGTAATACTAGTTTTTTTGTTTGACTTAAACTAGATCAAAAAGAAGTTTCAATTTCTCTTGTACATGTACTTTTGACTTAGATAAAATTAATAGTTTAAATTTTTTTTGTTTAGTTTTTCTAAAAATTGAGTAAGCCCAACTAAAACTAACACGATTGAAATTCTAAAAAATAAATCAAACTTATTTATTATCTAAGAAAATACACTTTTTCTATTTTTTCTTTTTTTTGTTAAGTAAACAAAACAAATAAAAGAAAAAATAGAAAAAAAGAATGTTTAGAACCACGCCACTCTAGTTAGAGTAGAAATAGAAAAAGTCTTTTCTTATATTAACTAGATCATAACAATTTGTTCATCCATATTTAAGAATTTTAAACAAAACTTAATTTAATTAGACTTAAACAGAGTTAAGTGCTATTAGAAAATAAAAGAAAAGTGGCAATTATTTGACCCATCTAAATTTAGATTAGTCTAAAGCTTTATTACTTGTTTGTCGTACAAAAAAACTTTTTGACTGTCCTGTTGAGATCGATTTAGCTAAAGAAAAAGCTTTTAGCGCAGCCACATAGGCTTTTTTCTTCCAAATACTTTTACGAATACGTTTTTTTGAAATAGAAGTGCGTTTTTTTGGGACTGCCATTCAACAAAAAGTTAATTATTTTTATCATTGGATGTGAAAGACATCTATTTTTCAAAAAAGAGATATAGTTTTTGAATTATCTCTAAATTTTTGAACTTATTGCATAGAAAAAAAGTCATAAGATATAAATTCTACATACAGAACAACAAATCTTCTAGTTATTTTGTGGATATTACATACTAAAAAATTTTATTTAATACTCATTATAAGTGTTCTTATTTTTTTTTATGTTTTTCGTCTCTTTATTAGCTACAATTAAATTACTATCTTCTTAATAAAGAAAGATCAAAGAGTTTAAAACGAATATTTTGTTTTGCTTTACTACTTTCTTTATAGTATAAGCCGTTACTTTAATTAGTAATAGTCTTTGACTATCCACTGATTATTATTATATAACCAACAATTTCCTATTATCTATTAGTTCATCAAGTTGAGAGTGACCATACATTTTTAACATAAATTTGTTGTTAAACAAGAGAGTTTAGATAGAGAAGTTTAAGTAATATCTTTTTTTTTTGTTATCTTATTGCAGCTCAAACAATCAAATTCTTAGTTATAACATTCTGTTTATTATAAAATAAGTTTTATAATTGAATTTGAATTCAATGAAGGAGTTCCACATTAATTAATTAAATTAGATAATTACTTAACTATAATAATAAAGTTTCCTTTTTTAAAGACTCATTTTAGTCGTGGATGCGGATATGAACTCAGTGAGCCTCTGTATAACTTAAAATATTAATGAAGTAATAATTTAAATCTAGTTATTTGGCCATTTCATTGAATTAAGGGAATTGTTTTTGAATTATTCCAAATAATAGATGGGATAAATCAGATTTATTAAGAATTCACTTTTTGAGTTTTTCATAATTAATTTTTGTACTGATTTATTTCTTTTATTCTTGTTCCTTTCGAAAGAGATAAGAGTTGGTGAATTGGAAACTATTAAATTATAAAAAAACTTTTAAATTTGCTTTCTTATGGAACATACATATCAATATGCCTGGATAATACCTCTACTTCCACTACCTATTACTATGCTTATAGGAGTTGGACTTCTGCTTTTTCCAAGAGCAACAAAAAACAATCGTCGTATGTGGGCTTTTCCTAGTATTTTACTCCTAAGTATAGGGCTTATTTTTTCGGCCAATCTGGCCTTTCAACAAATAAATGGAAGTTTTATTTATCAATATCTATGGTCTTGGACCATCAATAATGATTTTTCCTTAGAGTTTGGCTACTTTATTGATCCACTTACTTCCATTATGTTAATTTTAATCACTACTGTTGGAATTATGGTTCTTATCTATAGTGATAATTATATGTCTCATGATCAGGGATATTTGAGGTTTTTTGCTTATCTGAGTTTTTTTAATGCTTCAATGTTGGGCTTAGTTACTAGTTCTAATTTGATACAAATTTATATTTTTTGGGAATTGGTAGGAATGTGTTCATATTTATTAATTGGGTTTTGGTTCACCCGACCAAGTGCAGCAAGTGCTTGCCAAAAAGCTTTTATAACCAATCGTGTAGGGGATTTTGGTTTGTTATTAGGAATTTTAGGTTTTTATTGGATAACGGGAAGTTTCGAATTTCGTGATTTGTTTGAAATATTTAATAAGCTCAATCATCAGGAAAATTCTTTATTTCCAACTCTGTGTGCCTTTCTATTATTCCTTGGTGCAATTGCTAAATCCGCACAATTCCCTCTTCATGTATGGTTACCCGATGCTATGGAGGGTCCTACTCCGATTTCCGCTCTTATACATGCTGCTACTATGGTAGCTGCGGGAATTTTTCTTGTGGCTAGACTTCTTCCTCTTTTTATAGGCATACCTTATATAATGAATCTTATTTCATGTATAGGTGTAATAACACTACTATTAGGAGCAACTTTGGCTCTTGCTCAAAGAGATATTAAAAGAAGTTTAGCCTATTCTACAATGTCTCAATTGGGTTATATTATGTTAGCCCTAGGACTAGGATCTTATAGAGCTGCTTTATTTCATTTAATAACTCATGCGTATTCTAAAGCATTATTATTTTTGGGCTCTGGATCTATTATTCATTCAATGGAACCTCTTGTTGGATATTCACCTGAAAAAAGCCAGAATATGGTTCTTATGGGTGGTTTAACAAGATATATTCCAATTACAAGAACTACATTTTTATTAGGTACACTTTCTCTTTGTGGTGTTCCACCTCTGGCTTGTTTTTGGTCTAAAGATGAAATTCTTAGTGAAACTTGGCTATATTCACCCACTTTCGCAGTAATAGCTTATTTTACAGCAGGACTTACAGCCTTTTATATGTTTCGGGTCTACTTACTTACCTTTGAGGGGAATTTGCATGTTCATTTTCAAAATTACAGTGGAACTCAAAATACTTCAGCCTATTCGATATCCCTATGGGGAAAAGCAGAACCTAAATCAGTAAATGTCCTTTTCTCAAAAATCAAGACTTATAATGAAAATCAAAATAGTTTGTTTTTTCCTAAAACTGCAGATCCAAATGTAATAAATCAAAAGGGATACTTTACTACTCCTTTTTTCAAAAAAAGTAATTCTATGTATCCTCATGAAGCCGATAATACTATGTTATTTCCTTTGCTTATATTGGTACTATTTACTTTCTTCATTGGAGGAATTGGAATCCCTTTAGGTGAATCAGAAACAGACTTGAATTTATTATCCAAATGGTTAGCTCCATCACAAAATCTTTTACATCCAAATTCAGAAGCGTCCATAGATTTATATGAATTTTTTACAAATGCAAGTTTTTCAGTAGGTATATCTTTTGGAGGAATATCTTTAGCATCCCTTTTTTACGGATCTCCTTATTCACCTTTGCAAAATTTAGAATTAATGAATTCATTTCTAAAAATAGCCACTAAAACAAAAAGACTCTCTTTGGACAAAATTGCCAATGCTGTATACAATTGGTCCTATAATCGCGGTTATATCGATTTATTCTATACAAACATAGTCATTCACAATGTCAGAAAATTAGCTAAATTCACTTATTTTTGGGATCGATACATAATTGATGGCATTATAAACGGTGTTGGCGTTGTGAGTTTCTTTGGAGGTGAAGCACTCAAATATTTATTAGGAGCAGGGCGAATCTCATTCTATCTCTTTTTCTCTTTATCTTCTATATTAATATTAATTTCTGTCTTCTTTTTGAGTTTATAAGCTAAGATTTTTTTTTATAAAAAGACACTAAAAAAAATATATATATATATAGATAAACTACTATTTATATATATATATATGCTACT
The DNA here is from genome assembly GCF_029677425.1 of Wolffia australiana. NCBI lineage: Eukaryota > Viridiplantae > Streptophyta > Magnoliopsida > Alismatales > Araceae > Wolffia > Wolffia australiana. Next base: position 7,239,166 of record NC_135842.1, read on the forward strand.
ATTTCTCGCTTATCTAAATCTAAATCTACAAAAAAACTCAAAATTCATCACATATACATATTTTTTCAATGAACTAAAATACAAAAAGCAATTTCAGCTTCAGCAATTTGAGTTAACTTTCGATAATAAAAGGAGGTTTGTCAAAATCAAAATTCAAACGAATCTTGGCATTAACTTAACGAGTTTTTGGTTCCCGAATATCCAACTGACCAATTAAATTCTTATAACGTATTCTATTTTTCTTTGACAAATACGCCAGCAACCGTTGACGTTTTCCCAGGATTATTCGTAAACCCCTCTGAGATGAAAAATCTTTTTTATGCAACTCCAAATGGGAAGTAAGTCTTCGTATCTTATTGGTGAAACTGACTACTTGAAATTCGACAGACCCTTTGTTTTCTTCTTTTTCTTCTTGTTCTTGCGAAATAATTGAGATAAATGAATTTTTGACCATAAAAAAAGAGTTTTCCATTTTTTTTTTTTTTTTATTTTACTGATCAGAAAAATAATGTCAGTCATTTTCTGGTATATACAAAAAAGGTTTCCTCTTACTCTTATATATACGATTTTTTCTATCCAAATCAAATTTGTTTGATTGAATTTTTTTTATTTATTAATTTGATTTGGATAGAAAGGTATAATACATTTCTGCACTCAACAAAGAGAATGATTTCTTTGTATTGTACCTAAGAGGATTTTGCCGATTCATTTCTAGATTCAGTTGATAAGCCATTAAATTCAGTATCATGTATCATAATGTAACATAACATATGTGTATATCTTTCGGCCTTTGTATATTGAATATCTCACTCACACACTACACACTACACTATATTATATCTTTATATAGTATATAAAATATACCATCAATAAATTCTGAATTGTGGATACATCTGTATTCTTGACATACTGAAACGACTACCATTATGGGTATCAAACCAATACCGATTCATACAAGCTAAATCTTCTAATCGATAATTGGGCCAAAGAAACAATTTTAATTTCATTAATTTGTTTTTATTTGGATCTGTATTAAAATGCTTGTCCTTTTTCAAAAACTGTCCACAGTTCCTTATGTCGTTTTCATTGAAAAAGATTAGATTTCTATCTACGTCTACAACATTCCCCTTCCAGGAATTCAAACAAATTAGAATTCTCAACTCTCTACGACGTCTAGTAGATAGAATATTTTCAGGAACAAATAAATCATAAGAATTTTGGATGCCCTAGGGCAGTCATTAGTGATGGTGGATCGCATTTCAATAACTCACATTTCAGGTCCCTCCTTAAGAAGTATGGGGTTCATCATAAGATGACAACTCCTTATCATCCTCAAGCCAATGGCCAGGCTGAGGTTAGTAACTGTGAAATCAAAAAGATCCTTAAAAAGATCGTATGGCCGGATGGTAAGGATTGGAGCGAAAGATTGCCTGATGCATAATGGGCTTATAGGACAGCCTATAAAGGACCCATTGGGATGTCCTCTTATAGACTCATATTTGGAAAGGCATGCCATGTTCCTATTGAGATTCAACATTGAGCTTATTGGGCAATTAGAAAATTGAATCTTGCTATGGAAGATGTGGGGAAAATTTGTATGCTACAACTCCAAGAATTGCAAGAACTAAGAAATGTAGCATATTAAAATTCTGTAATTTACAAATATAAAATGAAGGCCTTCACGATAGCAAGTTAAACATAAGAAACTTTTATGAAAATCAAAAAGTATGGCTTTACAATTCTAGATTGAAATTGTTTCCAGGAAGGCTCAGGAGCAGATGGGATGGTCCATTTATCACTATTAAAATGTTTGATTATGGAGCTGTTTTGATTTCAGATCCGAAGACAGGTAGACAGTTCAAGGTGAATGGAGAAAGGTTTAAACCATACCTAGAACTAGAACCCCGATACATGGAAGCAACGATAGACCCTCTTGAACCAAAGGTTTAATCTTGCATTAGTCTAATTTGCTTCTTACCTAGATTTGCTTCTTTCACTTTTTACCTTACTAATCTTCCATTTGATCTCTTTTAACTATCTTCCCAAATAATTTTGGGCTTTTAGGAGAATAAACTATGGAAGCAACCATATCATGCACAAGGATCCACGGCAAGATAGTGACATCGGAAGCACAACAATCACAGGTAGACTATCCCCTTGCGTAGGTTTTTTTCTTGCATTAGGGAAAATGCATACTTCAAATAAGGGGGGGGGGGGGGGAACTTGGTGCCAAAATTTTTATTCCTTACATCTTTTCAAGTTCAGGGGTAGTTGAAGCCGGACGTTGTCAGTGACATCGTCTGGTCGGCACCAAGTATGATGGCTCGACACCAAAATAGGTAGTGGTATCGAATGTTGATGGTGCAGATGTAACTACGACGTGATCAAAGATGCGTCCTACGTGTCGTACGTGCAGGCTCCGACTTGCGGGAGGCGCCGAGCTTTGAGCTTGGACGAGGTCTCCAGGCGACAGCGACGGTGGCCTCTCGAACCTCGTCGGAGCTACAAGGACATCTACGGCCGAACAAAATCAATTCGTAGGGCTCGCACATAATGGACGGACTCATGCGTAATGGTAAGACACTCAATTATGTCGTAGTTTCTCTAATTACACCTCTCACCTACCTAGCTTGAGTGCGGTGGAGTCAAGACGAAGGTATACTACAAAAGGTAAAATAACAAGCGACGGCGAGGATGACGTACCTCGAGGCGGTGACTCGTTGGTGCAAACTCTGCTTTGATGATGAGACCTGGGTGGGGTTGAGTCAGAAGAACGCTGAGAGGTTGCTCGATAGCCCCGGCACAACTCGTTGCTGGAGTAGTGGGAGGGGTCAAAGGGGAAGAGAGGGCTAAAGGCAGGATACCGAGTTAGCCGATCGATGCATGTTACGACAACCGCTCAGTTGGTGCGGCCCAAATCAAGGGAATTGCGCACCAGCAGAGGGCGGTAGTAGTTGCTATGGTCGACGAGACACTAGCTAGATCGCAAGTGCGAAGGGACATTGATCAATGGCGGTGGTTCGCTCGTTGTAAAGTCCCACTTGGCGGCTGAGTAGGGCAGAATTGGTCAGGAATCTAGCAGCCGGGTCGGCACGAGCGGCGCAGCAGGATGGGCCAGTGGGCAGGTGTGCGTCCAGAGCAGGCGCCATGTCGGCACTGTCTGCCCACAGAGGAGGGGGGACTCCAATTCTGGCACACCTCTTTTCCCTTCGTCCACAACAACCAGCCCAAACAAGGGAGGGGTGTGTGGAGAGTGGAAGACCTGCGTCGTGCGTCTCCGGTTCTATTCGGTGTGCCACAAACACCGTCCGCCGGGTCAATGACACGCGTTCAGTGACATTTCACAAAATTCGCAAAGATTTAGACTTGGCCGATGGCGGATCTGGCGACCGTGACGTGAGAATCACAACCTATCTTTTGATTTGTAGAATTGCAATGCGGCAGGGCAGTAGGAAATCGACGTGAGTTGATCGCGCAGATGTCACAGGTGGCAAATGCATCCTAATTTGAGCAGCGTGCAGATTCGATTCCATGTGGTAAATGCATAAAAATTCGATCCATGTACAGGTTGATTCCCAGGCAGCAAGTGCGTCCAGATCCACTTTCAGATTTTTTGATCAACTTCCCGATGGCTTTGTGGATTGTCGGGAAATTCCGCCAGTGGTGACAACGGTGCCAAATTTGAACCCCGCGTGTGATTGAGGGGTCAAACCCGAGTAGTCTATAGTGCAGCCGGAGGGATGGGTGGGAGAAGAGAGTTCTCGACACTAACCTTTCCTCGGTGCATCCGCCATTCCCTTTGCTACTTCTTCTCCCCCTTCTTTACTGTCTCAAAACGAGGGGTGAGACCAAGACAGAAAAAAAAACACTGACTCAATTCTTCCTGGTCTAAGGACCTAGGGCGCCCCCCTCTTACCTTATAAAGAGGGAAGAGGTCAAATGGGCCCCCTAAGTGGGTCAACAGGGGGGAATCTGGTCCATTAGGGGGCCCTTATATAATGGGCCCCCCCATTACAAAGAAAAAAGGAAAATTAAAAACATAAAAGAAAAGACAAAGGGACAAGAGAGGGGGGGTCCAAAATGAAAAAGGACCCCACCCTAAAGACAAAAGAACACAGATGCGGGATGCGTCGTAGTCTGGCAAAAACAGGACAAGGAGAATGGAAAAACACAAAACACAACAAAGAAATGGTGAAAATCAAAAGCGATAAGTGAGCATCTTCACCCGACTGTTGATGAGGATGGCGGGCGGCGCAGACGACGTCGTCGATGATCCTTGATGGCATGCGCCATCAGTAGCATATAATTGTATAAATTTAATCATGCCTTTCTTGGAGAATCAGTCACCCCATGTCCTAGCAACATGAGTATAGAAGTTATGCTCGTGTAGTGAATCAAATACATCTCTTAATGGTATGAACCATGGTCTAGATGCATGTGTTTTCTTCCAGATGGTTTGGATATATGGTAGGGTGAGGAACAGACATGAAAGTCAAAGGGTTGAAGTACTATCGTCTTAGGGGAATGCCGAGTGAGCCACCATTATCCACACCCACCAATGAGTGAATCAGGTCTAAAGTTTCTAATCTCCACTAAGTGAATCTCTCTTGAGGTGAAAATGGTCATATTTTCAATTCTTAAGCACAAAATCAACTTTCCTTGGGCCACCTTGAAATACCTTTTGAAACCTATATGTGTATCCTCTTTACCCATTTTCCCTAGCTTACCCTTACCATTAACTCAATTTCACTCATTCTTATAGGTGCCCATCTATTCCCTGCTAGTCCTAGAATACTATGATATGCTTACTCCCAAGTTTCATCTACTGTTTCCCTTGTGATATCACCCAATTATGATATCAATTCCATTGTATACCTCTCTTTGTTCATTGATACACAATTGATATTCTTTGTTTACATGAGAAGTGAATAATGACTATCTTTTACTCTCAAGAGGGAGAGAACTTAGTGGGGAACCATCATATGTGAGTGACTGATGTCCGAAAGTGAGGGAAAGCATTACCTAGATTATAGTATCATACCCGGTGTGAAGTAGGCTTCACTCCCCATGACCACCAACTCTTTCCAAAATCACTAAGGAGTCTCTCATACGCATTCTAGCATTACATGGGTATAATCATACTAAGAGGTGTAATTGATATCATAATCACTTCAAGCTCATGTTTGATGGCGGACGTCGTCAAGGACGTCGCCCGGTCAGCACCGAATATGATGGCTCGGTAGCGAGATAAGATAGTGGTATCGAACGTCGACTGTGTCGTCGTCTGACAGATAAACCCCAAATGGGTTGATGTAAATACGATGCAATGAAGATGCGTCCTACATGTCGTACGTGCAAGCTCTGACTCGAGGGAGGCATCGAGCTCTGAGCTTGGATGGGGACGCCGGGTGATGGCAACGGTGGTCTCTCAATCCTTGTTGGAGCGACGAAGGCATCTACGACAAAAAAAATCAATCCGTATGGCTCGCATGTTAGGGACGGACTCGTCCGTACTGATAAGACACTCGTGACATCATAGTTTCTCTCAAATTGCCTCTCTCACCTACCTAGCCTGAGCGCAGTGAAGTCAAGACGAAAGCGTACTACAAGTGATAATTAAACGAGTGGCGGGAGGGCGATTTACCATTTTGTCGGCGTGGCTCATTGTATAGGGGTCATCGACGGTTGCGGAGCTTAGAGCAGGTGTGGCAGAAACGCGCTGGAGAGCTGATAGTGGCTTGACTGGCGATGAGTTGCAGGAGTTATGGGTAAAGATCAGAGGAGTCAGGGAGACGAGAGAGTGACTGAAGGGGCCAGGGCTGTTTAGCTCAAGCTCACGTTCTGATGCGGAGAGTGCGTCCTAAGCGGAGTGGCGCGGCGCGACCTGGTAGAGGTGGTGAGCTTCAGTGCATGCAACGTCAGGCGGCTCGGTGGCTCAGCAGGGTGATTGCAATTCTGTCTTAGTCAAGTCACTTGGTCGAACAGATGGTGTGCGAGAATTGCCTAGCATCTGAATCGTCTATCGTGGCAAATGCAAGGAGTTGCATGGCGCGGATCTTGATCACGAGGCGTCCAGAGGGCCGTAATCCCACCCCAGAAATAGAGTACCGTGAGGGAACGGGGGCCAGGCACCTTGGACCAAACACAACGCCGTTGTTGTCGTTCGGGCGATCACTATCGAGCGCACCTTGGAGCGCAGACTACTGGTCAGTGGTCGGATGTGCCCATAGGGTGGGGGAGAGCGGTCGATTCGCCAATGCAAACTCAACACGTCTTCTCGATGCCCACTTAGGGGCGCACACATTCAGCCGGGTTGACTAGTCGGCCGGCCTCCTGCCGCGAACCATCACAAGAGTCCAAGGAACGTCCAAGGAACCATCGGTACAAAAAAAACCACCTAAACTATTATGTCCAAGTGGCACGATGCAAAAGACACGAACGGCTTAGCGCGGCGACAGAAGTGCTTATCTTCTAGGCGGTATCTGGGGAGGCTCCGGTGTGAGCCTGGAGTGTTTCCTTGCTCCACCTGACCGATCGAGGGGCGCGCAATGAGCGGATGTGTTGCACTAGCGCCCAATGAGGATAATCCGTTGTGAGGAGCCTGGAGGGGTCTTGGCGTGGATCTGGCATCCTTACCTCTCTCTCACAGGTCTAGATCCATGGCCTGAACGAGGGTGGCGGCCTTGGGTGGCGCTTCCTTCTACATTGCCTCTCTTCTCCGTCAACTCCTCCTCCCCCTTTTTCTCTAAACGAGCAAGGGAGACCAAGAGAGAGAAACACAAGGATAATCTTTTCTTCTTTCTGGTCTGAGGACTTAGGGTGCCCCCCTCTTCCCTTATAAAGGGGGAAGGTCAAATGGGCCCCTAAATGGGTCAACAAGAGGGAGTCTGGTCCATTAGGGGGCCTTTATATAATGGGCCCCCCATTATAAAGTAAAAGGGAAAATTTAAAACATAAAAGAAAAAGACACAGGGGAATAAGGGAGGGGGAGTCCAAATTGCTAATTACATCTCCCACACGTCGACAAAGACACACAGCATAGACGGGACGCGTTGATGTACAACGAAAACAAAATGGCGAGTGCAAAAGATCACAAAATACGACGAAGGGGACAATAAAAATCAAAAGCGATGAACGAGCATATGTCACCTGGTTGTTGATGACGGTGGGGGGCGGCACGGATGACATCGTCGATGATTCGAGATGGCGTGTGCCATCAATGTTTTTCTGATAACATGCATTTTTAGTACCTTATATGATGATATTTACATGTTTATTTGCATTAAATCACTCATATTTGCATGTTATCAAGCTTAAAATGATTAAATTTATTTTTTAAAATGATTTTATAAATTTTCTAATTTTTTTTGGATTTTTCTAACCATAGATTCTAAAAGAATATAATTTTTGAGACAGAATATGATTTTTTTGGAATTTTTTGACATTAAATTTGGAACGATATGATTTTTCTAATTTAATATATATATTTAAATGCATATTTTGAGCTTTAATTTTAATTCGATGGATTTTAAAATATTTAAATTTATTTTAAAGCCCTTTTATTTTGCACACCACAATGTCGCTGTTCGATTCATCATACGACGACGAATAAGAAGTCATTTTAATGATTGGCAACAACCAATCATTAACGGAGTTAATGATTGGTGTCAGCCAATCATTTCAGCATGTAATCATTGCATCGGGATTCATGAAGCGATGATTGCAGTTAGAAGTAATCAGTCAGATGATTGGAGAAGAGGGGGAGCTTACTAGCACTCGTAAATCACCATGATCCTGGCAAAACGTAAGGATCTTAGGTAAGCGTCTTCGTCTTACGTTGTCTCTTTCCCGTCACTATAGTCAACATAATTAGGGTTTATCATTGAACTTGCACTCTCATTTTGGTCTTGTTTCTTGTCTCTCCATCCTTGTCATCATACCACCCCATATCAAACCATTATCCTCATTCATACCATCGTTCATCGTCATATCCATCACAATCACTCACTCTTCTCTTTAAGTTAATTCAAGTAATAAGTTACGTATTTTTTATCGATACCACTATCCTCGAATCTTGTTTCCGTCAACCTTCTCGTTAATCATCACTAGCATAAGAAAGTAATTCCTTAATCATCGTTCCCTGTGGAGACGATCCGTACTCACCACTAACTATGTATTTTTAAGTACGGCTAAAAATGTTGTTATTGAATAATCTCAATTCCCAACGAAAAATTTAAACCCTAAAATGAGAATATCATGGACAGGAGTTGAAGAGAAGATTAATCTATGAAGGAGAAGTTATTGATTGAGTACCACTAGCGTCTAATTCTTGTCCCTCACCTTAGTGGTCCCCCTATACAGTTCCTTCTAACTTTTTTATTATTAATTTCATGAATATAGTATTTTACTCCATCATACTCATACTATTGGTATATTTTCGTTCTCATTTGGCTACCCTTGGACTCTTGTCAACACAGATCCTTATTAAGTATAACATTATATTAAATGTAAGATATGTTGGTAAATAATTTGAATGATAAGTTTACCAAGATATTTATACAATTACATCTCTTAAAAATACTTATAATGTCATAACTTCACAGTTAGTTTTTATTGGGATTATCATCTCACCTTGAATAAATAAATATGATAGCTTTTCATCTCCCATAGTATAATGCACATAATTCAGTATGGTACATAATTTGTTTCTTCTTATGTACCAACCAATTTACATATTTGGGTGGTGAGATTTATCACCTAGTATCTATGTTTAGAAAGATCTTCCACCATTTTTGACATGGGTTCCATTCTTGGACTATTATATATTTGTGATGCTGAGATGCGATGGATTACAAAATATAAAAATACATGTGAAAATGATTGGTGATGGTAAGAGGAAAAAAATAGTGATCTTCATAATTGTTAAAAAGATATTCATAATTGTTACATGAATATGATCAAGTGACACATAAATAATCACATGAGTCAGACAAGAATCTTACCTCTCAGCTATAATATCTTAGAACCGCTACAATAAGAATTCATTGGATTACTTTACTTCTCTTCTTTCTGTTTCCATAGAAAACCTCACAAATGTGATGTTACAGTCATTCAATATCATCTATGCAAATCAACTGGTTTCCATCAACCAGTTAGAGAGATCAAACATGAAATATCAACATGCAGTCACTCTTGGCCTCTTCCCTAGTTTTTCTCAAGGTGTGTGAATTTGATAGATGGGCTAGATGGGGAAAAGTTATCTCATTGGGTCCAAGCTTCTAAGTGAACTGTTCTTTCTAATATCAGTTCATTGAATAGTTCATGATTCATAATTTGTAATAATTCTTTGAAAAATTCATAATTCATATTTTCATTATTAATTCAGCATTTCCTTAGTCATAGTTTTATAATTAAATGGCCACTTCATAATTCATTGAATAGTTTATACTTAAATAATTCAATAGTTGATAATTGTTGATTTTTTGTAATTAGTTAAAAGTTCATAATTCATAATTTTCAGAATCAATGTACCACTTCATAATTCTTAAATTTTCATAATTCATTTGACAGATCATAATTCCAAATTTTCCAAATTTCATTGAATAGTACCTTACTCCAAAATTTTGTAATTCTTCAATATTTGATAATTCATAATTTTCATTGAAAAGTTAATGCTTCATATTTTTCATAACTCATTGAAAATTTCATAACTCATATTTTTCATAACTCATTGAAACTTTCATAGCTCATATTTTTCGTAATTCATTGAACAGTTCATGATTCATAATTTTCTTCATTCATTTAAAAGTTTCTAATTCAAAATTTTCATAATTCAATGAAGAAATAGTAACTAAATGTTTTTTAATAATTCATTGAAAATCTCATTACTAATTTTTTTTCATTACTCATCAAAAATTTTATAATTAAAATGTTTACTTATTTGTTGAATAGTTCATAATTCATATTTTTTATATAAATCATTGAACTGTTCATAACTGATATTTTTTCATAATTTATTCACCAGTTCATAACTCGTTATTTAGAAACATGAGTGACTACTTCATACTTCATGGTTTGTGATAATTAATTCAACACTTCATAATTCAAAACTCTTCAAAATTCATTTCAAATTTCAGAATTCATATACTTCATAATTTATTGATTCGAAATTTCATATACCTCATAAAGTTATTCATAATTCATTGAAAAATTGATTATTCATAATCTTTATAAGTCATGGCATATTTTATAATTCAATGTTTTTCATAATTGATTGAAAAATTCATAATTCATAATTTGTCATAATTCATTAAACAGTTTTTAATTCATACTTTATCACAATTTATTGAACAGTCAAATTACTAATGAAATTTATGAATTATGAACTTCTAAATGAATTATGAAAAATTAAGAGTTAATAATGTTCAGAATTATTAATTTTTCATAATCAGTAGAACAGTGTATAATTAAACGTTCCATGAATCACTTAATAGTACATAATCCGTCATTTTTTATAATTAATTGAAAATTTGGTAATTCATAATTTATGAAAATTCATTAAAAAGTTCATGATTCATCATTAATCATAATTCATTGATAAAATCATAATTCTTAATGTATGATAATTCATTGAACGTTTCATGTTGGACTTTTATTAGGGATTGATTGATAAAACAAAATTGTAATTTTCAACAGAACCAACAAATTTTCAAAACTCATTGCTGATCGCTTTACCTTCTATGAAACTTGATCCTCTCTTAACTTGCTTTTTGAGAAAATCTCTTCAAGCCATTCACATGTGCAGCCTCTAGATGTACTTGCATGATCCATGGGATGATGGATGTCTTATTTTCTTCTAAAACTCTTCTTGAAGGTCTAGTAGATATTGTCACTATGTAGTATCTCAAGTGGAACGAGAAGAAAAATTGGGGGGGGGTGTGCCCAGGTCTAGCTGGCATTGGCACCTAAAAGGGGTGCCCCATGTATTTATACTTATTTGAAGAGTTGTCATCAAAGTCCTTATCATTTTAGTATATTCACCAGTGTACATAAATCTTATGTGTGTGAGCCTCTAGGCTCATATATGAGTTTAGTTAATGACTTTAATGGCCCAATAATATTTACTGACCAACTTAATCAATTAACTATATCACCAATGATTACTTACTCAATGGCCGATTTAATCAAATTGATAAATTTACTTTCCAACTCGTGCGATGCCAAGGTATAATTCTTGCTCTAAAAGATACATTGTTGTAAATGAATTCTTTAATATAATATCTACCAACATCGCTTATCATATATGCATAATCCTTCATCTATGCACGACTCTTGAATGAGTTAGGGGTATGGTTAACAGTTGAACTGTAATACAGTATTCAATTAGTGATGATGTTTAACAGGAATCATTGGAGAACAACCTTTTTAGTATCTCCACTACCCTAGCTAGGGACTTACTGCATCTTCTTCCATGAGTCAATCTCCTATATTCAGGGCAAAGAATCCTAAATTGATCACTCAAACACCTTTGTGTTCTTCTTGCTATATTCTTTCTAAGGCATGTTTAAATATTGTGATCAGAGACTTGTGCACCTTAGTTAACATAAAGCCATCTATGCGCTAGATGTCTTTAGTGTCTTAAGTCAATGGACCATTTATACGACTATGACATGAATCAATATGGTTAACGTTCAAGTATGCTACCATTTAGGAGCTCATATTAATCAATTTAATAAACTCTTTCCCTTAAGAGCACACATCATATGTCCTTACCGTCTACGCACTAACGGCTATAGGATCAGCCATAAGTAAGGCTGATAGTGATATTCCATCCAAATAACTCAATGCTTGTCTCAATTATCCAACTAATTAGAATATTTGGAGTACATGTTTGAATATTAGTGATTGTGGTATTATGATCTCATCAAAATTCGCTAAGTCATTGCATGTCTTTGGGACTTCAATCATGAACAAATATTTATTTCAGTGAACTTAAATGAATTAGTGAAGTGTGATTGGCTTGATAGCCACATAATTCCCATCAGTTCATAATTCATAATTTGGTATATGTAATGGAACAGTTCAAAATTCATAATTTTTGCAATTCAGTGAAAAAAAAATCATAGCTCCGAAAAATTATGAATTCATAATTTCATAATTTTTCATATTTGGCCGTGGGTTAGTTTGAAGTATAAAAGCACCTGAATATATGCAACTTTCTTTGATGTTCTTATAACTTTCGGAGATTGAATTTGTTCTCGTGGGGGGAGAAATGGCCGATCGGCAACCAGGATCGTTGCAGCAACTGCAGTCTCACGATCAGCAGCATCAATCGAAGCCGGCGGCGGTATCGGGATCTCCACGGGAAGAAACATTGATGTCTTATGTGTTAGCTATGGAGGCTGCTTTGCTTCCCTGTCTCCCTGCCCGCGAACTCCAGGCGATAGATCGATCTGCCCATTCCTCCCATCAAAGTACGTACCCATTTCTGAGTTTTTGATTCTCATTTGAACTTGCGAGAGATTTCGTAGTCGTCTTAGGCTGTTGGCTCGGTCGAAGGGCGGGGTTCTTGACTTCAGCTTGAGAGTTCGCCCTTACTTTTCAGCCCCAACATTATCAGAGCTTACCCATGATATAATCGCCTCGGCACTATGAAATCCATCATTGGAATATTTTCTGCATTTGATAAAACCCTTTAGAAAGAAGTCAAAATTTTCACGCACGAAGGTGATTATACCTTTTTTTTGCTGTTTGGCTGTTTGTAATCAGCTGTGGTACTTGTCGGGAACTGAGATGGAACGACGATTTTTGCTCTTTGTTGCCTAAATTTTTATTTTTTTACTTATCAGGGAGCTTCAACATTTTAATGCAATACAGGCGATTTATGGTTCTATCCACATCCTAAGTCAGGCCTAAATTTTCCTATTTGGTTTGGAATTATTCCTGGAAAGGGATAAATCTTTTCTCTCTACTTGAATGCATGGCAGCCCAAAGCAAGAAATAAATATATTTTGTTGTAGATTAGGATTTGGACTTTGTGGGATAAGATACATTTGTATCACATACCTAGAATTATCAGCATTTGGTTTTCTGGAAAAGCCCAAGAGTCACGAGGATCATGGCATACAATCTTCTTGTCTTAATTTGCGTTAATGCCTTATTGAGTATGACCTTTTAAACGTTTCTGGGTTCAACTTAGTGCTCCTTATTCTTCTTTAAGAAGTTTCCTCCATCAAAATCTTTAAATAGTTCCGAGCTCCTTGGTGTTTGGCCATCAAATATGTGCCAGTGTCTCAGAAAATCAGAGAGGGGGATTCATGAACCTTGTTTGCAATTTAATAGAGGAATGCATAATTTTGATTTTATTAACACTTCTTCTTACTCTTTCCCCTCTGTAATATTCTCACGACGATCTTTGGTATTCAGCTGATGTTGAAAGATATGCCAGAGATTTTATGGAAGCTGCGACGAAGCTTCAGTTATATTTTCTCGGCCTTCAACATGAAAATAAGCCAACAAGGGAACAGACTCTTCAGAAGGTGCGGTGGATCAACCTTGGACTGTTGATTTCTGAATCTTACTATGTTTATGAATCCCACGTCTTGCGTGTGGTTCAACTTAATTTCTGCAGTTGACATAAAATTAGGATATACAGCTTTCTTAACCCAGACACATCTTCATTTTAGCAAGAAAAAGCATACTATTCAACCATAGGATTCATTTGGATTGATGGATCTTGAAAATTGGCTCAATGATGATTAATATCTATTCACAAACTGAATGACCAAACACCCTTCCAAACTGAGACTAAATGTTGATCATTGGTCATTTGTTCGCAAGTCATTGAAGGATAAAATTGTTGATGTCTTCATGCTTAAACATTCTTTAAATAAAAAACAGTTATCGTTTGAAACATTTTTAACAAGTAAAGAAACTTGATGACTTATCAGATATGACCTCCAAAATTCCTTAAGTAATTATTTTAAGAGTGATTATAAAATAATATCATACCTGATGACCCGCAGTCATTTTCGGCATTCTTATCGGACTTCTGTTAGTCATCTTCCTGCATTCCCTGAACTGGGTGCCGACCCTGTTCATTCTTCTGATAAAACTCGGTGCACATTTGACTGTTTATATTTTTATATACAGGAAATTGCTTTAATGGAAGAAGAGCTGAAGACCAAGTCTGCACTGATAAAGAAGCATGAAGCTCTCCTCCAGAGATGGCGGAAGGATTTGAAGGAGCAAATGGATCAACACAGGACGGAGCTCGAGAGAGTTTAGGATTCAGCATTCATTAGTCCTGTCTGGTTGGTGTCTTCTTCTCTCAGCTAATTACGTTTGTTATCACATGTACGCATGTTGTACATTCCCTGCCTGAAGTGAGGGATAGATGGCATCAATACTTGGGCAGGTAATCTGTGATGACTAGAATCCAATCCTTGCTACTTTTGTGTAACTAAAATTCTGATTTTAATTTATTAATCATGAACAATTTTAAACTGATATGTTCCAAATCTATGTATATTCACGCGTTATGGTTGGTAACCTTATCTTCATCTAAATATTGTTTTTTGTTGGTAACCTTATCTTCAGCGTTATGGTTGGTAACCTTATGGTTGGTAACCTCATTTTGTTTTTGTTCTCTTGTCCTCTTCCTAACTCTGTTTGAAGTCTCACGCGTTATGGTTGGTAACCTTATCTTCATCTAAATATTGAACTTGCTCTAGGGATGCCTATTCCGTCATGCACTAGCCTACTAATGGCTCTAAGAGTCTATATTTAATCTCCCACTTAAGTGACATCCATTCTTAACTTTTCAGGTTCTATGAAGAACACTATTTCAAGGATCCATGACCTAGGATGAGGTAACACTAGAAAAAATAGGGATAAAACAGAAAGAAAATACCATTGGAAGTTGCAGAATGGTTCCAATTCAAATTCTTTCACAGAATATATGAAGTCTCATGAGAGAGAATTGTTGGAATCATCCTACTAAGCTTCCATTTAGTATAAAAAAAGCATGTACTTGCACTCAGCAACTAAAGAGTAGTCCTGCTTCTGTGGTTGTAGGAGTTACATAGGTATATCCTTTCTGTAATGACATGAAAAGTGAATCTGTTTCATGGGAGAAGAGAACAAGTAGCCCCTTTAGATTCCCTAAATGCCCAATATTCGGATGAAACGACCCAGCTAGATGAAGATAAGGTTAACAGAGAATATTTCTCGCTTCAGAGAGTTCGTGCCCTTTTTGAGTCATTTCAAAACTTTTGATTTAATAGAGAATATTTCTGTTTTCCTCTAAATGTTTTATTTGATACAAATATAATAGTTTACTATAGTTAAGATTCACCAGAAATTTTCATAATCAGTTTAAATCATTATTCTGTAATTACTGTTTTGCTTTCACTCAATAAATTTTTTTTGAGTTCTTATTTTAATACAATATTCAAAGTCAAACTAAGTATTGTGGACTCAATCTTAAAGATTCAATAAAAGTAAGTAAATCCTTGATCTAACAGTCAACAAAATGGTATGTGATAAGGTGTGCAAAAACATGTGGCCACATCACAGACAAATAATGATGAAGTGACCTATTTTTTGTCATTTTTGTGCAGCGACAAGTAGCATGCCATGAGTCATTAATTGAATGAGGAAAAATGAAAAAAAGTCCTGTTCAATTGGTGGGATTTTGGAAATAATGAAGAAAACCTTGTTTGACCTGATGATAACATAGACAATGAGGAGAGAGAAATATTTGGATTAACTCAATGGTTGACAATCACCAACTTTATGGCTTGATATCTGACAATTCAGATGGCTGATCCAGCTGAAATTCTGAGGGCAACTTTGTCTTTATCCTCTACCCATCCATATGTTGGATCTATAAAATGAGCCCTCGATCTTTGTAAAAGACATTTTGAACTAAATTCGTCCTTAGAGAGGCTGATTGAAAGAGGGTGAGGTTTTGAAAATCCATCAAGTATCCCTCGGTGTCCTCTCCCATTATCCACTGTCTCATTCATCATCACCTCTTCACATCTTCATCTATGTCACTCTCTACATTTTTCATTTCATCTTTTCACGTCCTCCTATATATTCCTCTTATCTTGATTATTTTTACCTTTATTAAACATATATTATCACTATCACACCTTATGACTTCCATAAGATCAACATATTGTATTTAAACACATCTTCGTTCATCCTTTTGGAGTTTCCATTTAGAGAGTGTCAAATACCATACACACTCCCTGTGGGGGTGACCCATGCTTATGCACTATCTTGATCAATTACGAGAGTATCATTTTTTATAAAATCTTATTGTTATAATAAAGATACATTACTGCCTTACATTTGGGTTCGTCAGAATCCAATGAGGGAATAATCATGAAATTTTATAAACTAACAATACATGACTTTTCTTGTGGATTCCTTTGGGTGAACACAAGAAAAACAAGATTGAAGTTGCATTAGTTTATTTATCCATTTGATCCTCTTATAAATATCGTTGTTTATACATTTATGTGTGTCCACAATTATTTCCGGTCAAACTGAATTGGTTAAAAGTGAAAAGAAAACATGATAGAGATAAGCTTATCAATATGTTCATGGTTTTTCATTTATTGGTCTCTATCCCAAGTATATTTGAAAAGGTAAACGTGCGTACATAGAGATCAATCATATATAACTAAAGAAAGATTTTTAAGGAACAATGCGGCTGAAGCTTATACATACATAGTAGCTGATGATATAAAACTTTATGAAAGAGTTAATAAACTCATTTTTACTTCTAGAGAATGTCACGATGTAACTTGGCACAATACACATTGGAAAGCATAAATTTCAATTAAGTTAAAATTATCCATAATTAATCCTTATATTGGATATATTTTTATTGATAAGTTATGTAAAAACATATTTATTGGGATCATGGATTTAATAATTCGACTGGCTCATGGGCCTTAGGGGTCACACACACACACAGGGTATAGATGAATTGCAAGGTTTCCATGAAAAATTTCCATTTAAGAATAAAAGGGAAAAGCCCCTAATGAGAGAACTGAATCAATCAAGTTTCTCCATTGGTATTTTTTTCTTATTTAGTACCTTAATAATTGATCAACTCAAGTTAGATGTGATTACTCGTTGATAATACCAATTAGGTTTAACAAATAATATCTAACTTTTGATATTGCTTCTATAAACTATGACTAGATGGCATGATCAAGTGTCATATCCAAATGTAAAATGCATCATAAATTACAAAGATTAAAAGCCATTGATTTTAAGTCAATGTACAGATTTTAGAAATTTATGTGTCAATTTTAATGAATTTATCATATGGACTTGAAAAGTCTACATGGACATCAGTCAACAAATGACCATTACATGGTAAATTTTTTTTAAAAGACATGAAAATGTCAATTTAAAGCATGTCTAGATAGTTTCAGTTTGAATTATAAACTTAAAAGCATCTCATAAATGCACACATCCCTTATGCTCAGGGAATGTCCTGACATGGTTGACTTAGCATCTGATATCAGCCTGTGAAACATACATCTTAATGTCAGATTTTAGTGGTCAACCTATTAATTCATCTTTTAACAAATAATAAATTATTAGAGCAATCAAAATTCATTTGAATAGTCAAAACATTTACCATTGTATGGTTTCTGTTTTCAGGCAAACTCTGAATTATTTAATTAAAATTTTTATACGATAGAATATAAAGGAAATAAATAATTTATTTTAAAATAAAATTTGGTCTAATATTAGAATTTTTATTTCAGACTTTTTCAAAGATTAATTTGATAGATAGAGACATCTCAAACATAAGCGGATATCTACATTTTCATTCTGGGTCAATAAAATGACTCATTATTATTGATCAATATAGTTAGAATCAGCACATAATGCTCTAATAAATTTTATGTAAATTTAATTAAAAATTTTATAATATTTATTTCATATTTTTGTGACGAGTATTCAAGAAGGTATTTTAATCATTTATTATTTTATAAATTTCCCTGCCGACCTGGAAAGTGTGACATCATAATGGGGACGTTAGAAGGTTCCCATCAGTTCCATGAAAGCCCTTATGAAGTCTAAGCCTGGTAAGAACTATAAAAGGGTAAAAATGTCATGTCAATTTCTTTAATTAAAAAATATGGCATTCAAAGTTGCATCACAATTTATTGAAAATAAGTAAGAAAATCCTTTTCCATAAAATCTACAACACTGAATGTGATAGGGTTGTTTGGTTTTGTTCCGTAGTTCATCCATGGAAAGCACGATTCCATGGATACGGAAGCGTGTTGATTGATTCATAATCGATGTTTAAAATCATACGTTGATTGTAATTTTTGGGGAACTCGTTCCACCATTGACATTGACGCTCCAAGATTTTTCTGAAGCCGTTCACGCGTCTGGCCTCTAGAAGTATCTATGCGATCACTCATCACTTAGATCTCCACGTCTTCTTCTTCAACTCTTCTTGAAAAATTAGAAGATCTTCTCACCATGAAGGCACTATCCTTGGATGACTGGAGAAGAGAGTGGAGAAAGGAAGGGGCTCTCAAATATGGCTGGCCTAGGTGCTTGAAATGAGTGCCCCTTCCCTATTTATATTTTTCTCAAATTAAAATATATCCACCAATGCCCTTGTGACATTATGCGTGTGACCCTCTAGGTCCATGTATCGTTCTAGTTAATAACTTTAGTGGCCCAATAACAATTATTGGCCAACCTCAATAATTAACTATATCAACATATATATAAATTAACTAATATTTAATCTAACCCAGTCGATAGGTTATGTTTCTAGCCTGTGGGGTGTCGAGCTACACCTCATGCTCTACAAGATACCGAGTACTTTTGAACTCTCTAATGGAACCTTTACCGTCATCGGTTACCGTATATGTATGATACACCGTTCACGAGAGAGTCTCGAACAACTTAGGGTATGGTTTATCGTCAAACCCTAATCTGGTATTCGATTAGTATTGATGTGCAATGGATATCATTGGATTGCACCTTCTCCAATATCCCCACTAGCCTGGACAAGGATTTTCTGCGTCGTCTTCCTTGAGTAGATGTCCTCCTATACTGAGGGCAAATGATCCCGTCTTGACCACTCAGTCATCTCCGCAAGCTTCTTACTACATCTGAGTTATGACTTGTTTGAATCCCATGATTAGAGGCTCGTAAGTCATAGACAAAATGTAGTCGTCCATTCACGCGATGTCCTTGGTGTCTCAGGTCAGTGGATCACTTATACAACCATGACATGAGTCAATATGATTGACATTTAGGTATAATACCATTCAGGGATTCATACGGACAATTTAGTCAGATCATTCTCTAAAGAGCACCCACTATCTGTCCTTAATGTCGCCACACTAATAGCCACAAGATCAGCTAGACTTATCGTATAAGTAGGATCAGCTAGTGGTCTTCTATCCTGATAATTTGATGTCTGTCTTGACTATCCGTCAAATAGGAATATTTAGAATACAAGTTTTAAGACTAGTGATCACTGTACTATGATTTCATCATAATTCACTATGCCATTGCATGTATTCATGGATTTAATTATAAAAATCACCCAGGAACAAAAAAACATAAACATTTCATTCAATGAACTTAAATTAACATGGTGGTATGATTGGCGTGATGCCCACATAATATCCATCAACCTCCTCTCCATGTAGCTTCCTTCATACTATACATGAATGAAGAAAAGTTGTTGGTGGGCAATGGGATAGCTTTCACATGAAAAAGACATAAGAAATAATAAATTCCATCTGAGTAGCGTATGAATGCCCGAATGGTATTATGCATGTATTCTATGTAGCTTCCTTCATACTATAATGTCCACATAATATCCATCAACCTCTTCTCCATGTAGGTTATTTCATACTATACCTGAATGAAGAAAAGTTGTTTGTGGGCTGTGGGATAGCTTTCACATGAAAAAGACTTAAGAAATAATAAATTCCATCTAAGTACCGTATGAATCCCCAAATGGTATTATACATGTATTCTAAATTCCGTCAATGTCTCCATAAAAATATAAAGAAAAAAATACTGTGAATGGTTCCGTCTAACTACCAAAAATTAACTTTTTAACTTGCCAATTAGCCCTCCATATATTTAACTTGTAACTTCTCACAATGCTCATAATTTTTGAGATATCAGGCTGTGTAAGAAGCAAAACATTTATCATGTGCTGGACTACATAAAATTATAATTTGTCATCAAACTATGGAAGGAGACACTTAGAAAGTTTGAAGTGATCATCAAGAAGAGTGGACATGGGGTTTTCATCCCATAAATTAAAATACTTTTTGAATATTTTCAATAGAAATTTCTTGTGAGTGATGAGACTTTTGTGTTTCCCTATTACTTGTAATTTTAATTCTACATATCTTTATGTCTGATCCCAGACCTTTCATCTGAAACTTTTTGAAGATATGTGCTTTAAGCTTATTAATTCCATACATAGTCTTTTCTACAACTAACATCCCATTCACTTAGTTATCTGAATAAATAAAGTATCCAAATGAAAATTTGTATAAATAATTTTTTTTTAAAGTTTGGTAATGAGAAAGCCAGTACTAGTCTCAAAAGAGTTAAAAATTTTATAAAATTTCATTGGAAAAAACTTGAAACCATAAGGAGACTTCGTCAATAGATATATATATATATTTCTTCTTGCCTTTGACGTGAAATGTTTATGGCTGGTCCATATGTATATTTATATCTTCCTTGAGATTACTATAAATAAAATATATTTTAACATCCATCTTCTGAAGCCCCAACTTATGAAATGAACAAGAGACAATAAGATGCAAAGATATGGGTACGTCAACAAGGTGAAAAATCATCGATATAGTCATTTCAAACCCCTTGCTTACAACCCATATCCGCTATAAGGGTACTGTTTATTTTACTATCCATAATTCAAGATTCTCCTTTTTCTTCAAGAATCAGTACCACTAAACAATCCAATTTCACTTTTCATACTCCACTAGTCCTGATGTATGGTCTCTATAGACTGATTTAATCTCTTTTCTCATTGCCAATACCCAATTTTCATAGTCTTTCAAAGATATGGATTCATCGAAGCTTCTAAAATCCTTTGAAAAAACCTGTTTATGAACACAAAAATACATCTGCAATCAAATGTTCATAGGCATTCCTTATTAGTGTTATAACTTTTCTTCACAAACGGAGGGGTTGCTTCAAAATAGAAGGCGGAAATATCCAAGTTGGGTAAGGATGAAACATTTATATGGTGAGATTATTGTCTATGGGCATTTGCTTTGGCGTAGACTGCAGAAGATGTGCTAAAGCTTCTATATTCTCGAGCACTTTGACTTACAAAGTTTGGAAACTTTTACATTCCTCAGCTCTAGCCAGATCATGAATGAAGATTGTCAGTTAACTTGTCTAAGGAAAAACCTAAGAGGGGAGTGAATTAGGTTCTTTAACTATGTTATCTTTTTCTTTGTTTAAGTAACCTATGATTTTTCTAACTAGGAAGTGAGTTAGAGGAAATGTGAGACACAATTATATTTTTTAGACAGTTCAGGATAATCCTTAGTGTTGTTCGGTGTAGCCATCCCAATGTGATGATGAACCCTAACCATGTTTGTGTAAATGCACCCCAAGAAAATCACTTGGAAATAGGGCTGAATAAGGATAACAAAAAGGAGAAAGCTAGTGAAGCTCTGTCTTCCTCTACCCCAAAGTCTTCCACAGAGCGACAATGCTTGACCTACTTCAACTTGGCCATTGAAGACTTGTCTACTTTAGCCCCAAAAGCCTCCGTATGGCCTCCAAAGTCTTCACTTGACTGCCCAAAAATATTTAATAAGAACATTATATTTCTAAGCAATATGTGTTCTTCTAAACAACACTTAGTATATACTTAGTCTCCTTATGTAGTATTCAAGACAAGGTGTAACTTCATGCATTTCAGTAGGAATATTTTTAGATTATAATTTTTTTTACTTTGGAGATAATAATTTTCAAATGTAATCATGACCTACCCACAGCAATACATTCCTGTTTGTTGTAGCTCTTTCCTCCAGTCCTCTCCTCCACATTTCTCTTTGGATGAAATTTATTGATTCATGTTTGACATTTGGTGCATAAAACTAAAACATATTCTTAATTCCTACATCAAATCAGACAATTCCAAATCATATAATTTTTTTACACAATTAGATATAACTGTTATCTGAGACAAAGTATTCAAAACCAAACTAAATCAATCTCTAGAGGTCGATCTTTCTACATTCTTAGTCAACCATCAAATTCCTCCACATCCAAGTTGAAACACCCGAAGCTCTTTCAAAGTGCAACCAAAAGATGCGATATGAAGTTCTATCGGTTTATAGGAATGTTATCAAAATGTTACATGTTGAAAAAAATCTCAAAATTAATCTAAAACTGATGTTAAAGATGTCAAACTTATCACATGGGTCAAGGATGTATGAAATTCTGAGGCAACCTTCATTACTTAGAATTTTGACTCAGTCAGAGCCAAAAAATACCATTCCAAGTTCTATTGACTTAGATTGATGTTAGAAATAAATATCCTCTTGAAGAAATGCTGAAAGAATGCTTGAAAATTACTTGTAGTGAAAGATCTCTCTAGCTTTTGGACTGCGATTTCTAGAGAGCAAGGAGAAGGGAAGTTTGAAATTAGGGCTCAAAACTATATTTATGGACTTTTAGCCCAAAAGGGCATAACGGGGATTTATCAAGAGTCCAAAAGTTGTGTCTGTTAATTATGATTATGGGGATTTATCAACATTAATCCTCTTTTTTTCATATTTTTAGTTTACTATTTTCCATAAGTTCAAAAGTCTACTCAAGTGTTAAGAGTAAAAAGTAGCTGTTATGCTTATGGTATCAGCTTTAAAATAATCTGAAGTTTTCAGTTATATTTAAGACATCATTTTACTCAACATATTTCTATTGAATAGTCATATCTTCATGTAATTAATCTTCATTAAATCATCAATAATTTAGGTTTAAATACTGGAAGGTTGTAATTAGGAATTTGGCAAAGTCATTTAACCAGCCAAATGAGGTTAAATCCACGTAAATATTTGAATAGTGTTAAAGAATATGTTAATCTTCATGTTATATAAAATTGAAGTCCTGAATCGGTGATTTTTGATGTTTTCAATGTATGGTCAAACTAAGTAGAATTTCAATATAACATTATCTAGTCTTCACTTACACCAGCCAGTTAGTTGACTGAGGACTTATGGTCCCTGATCACCATCCCTATTAAGGCATGCATTACTCTGAACATTCATCAAAACACATATTCAAATGTGTTACAAAAATTCCTTTAAAGCTTAATCTTCAAACATTCCACTCTTCCGTCATATTTTGGACTTTTATCTCTTCCTAATTCTTAAGCTCTCTCTTATTCTTGATGTTTTTAGGTTCTAATGATCCAAAATGAAATTATACATACAATTTTTGAAGTCATAATAATAAATGATTAAGTATTAATTGTAATTTGTTATCTATACTTCCTTCTAATGAGCCGCAATGAAATTGTCCTTTTTGAAATTGGAAAGTTTTTTTAATTTCACCAATTCAAGTATGTTTCTGTAAATAGTCATAATTTTCGCAGATTAGTATACTTAGTCTTTTCACTTGTAGATTTATTTATTTTATTAGTATATTATGTTTCAGTTTTTATTTCTTAAAAAATCATACGACACCTGTTGATTAGATTTTTTTAGGCTTTTTAATGATCTTAAATCTCCCTTTCGAATTCGAGATGCATGTAAGTAACTTATTTGAATCATAGGGTTTTGGTTGTACTGAAAATTAACACAAGAGTCCAAATAAGTTATGTTTATGTACTCGCATATTTTCTCTTCTTAAATCACATTTAAAAATATTTGTTTATGATGGTCTGTTGATATGTTGCCAATATTCATTCCTTACCAAGACATTGATGTGCTCAAGTTACATTAAATCTGCACACTCTAATTTCATTTATTTAATGAAAAATAAAAAAATTACATATTTTGGCAAAAAATTCATTTTTATGTAGTTTATATATAACCTTAAAATTTTTTTGAATTTATGAAACTGTTTTGCCTGCTTCTATGTGTTTCAGATATCATGTCTCATGTAGAATAGCATTTTTTTATTTCAAAACTCTTGTGATTCATATACTTATTTTTATGATGATTAATGAGACGTTTGAAAAGAGGAAAAAGGATAATATTCATGATTTTTAATGAGAAGTATCCAAATATTTTTCTCCAGTTTTCTTATCATGATTATCTTCTAGAGTCAAATATAGGTTCTATCTAGTTTTCTTATCATGGCTTCAGATTGTCTTTTAGAAATCTGGTAGGTTAGTAAATTTGAACCCCAATTTTGAGTCAAGTTCTGATATGAATTTGGCTAGATTTTGCGTCTGTTTAGCTGGGCCAGATCAGAGTTTAACTCTGATGAGAATGAATTCTTTGAAATTTTGGCCTCATTAATATATTATCAACATTTTTACCTATCGTAGTGATGTTTTAGACATGAATTTAAATTTACATGTGATATCTCAAATTGTTGGAATAGACACTGAAGGTATGATAAAAAAACTCTTTCAAATCTATGGCATGTCAAGAAGGTGAGAGAGACAGCAATTTAGGCCAAATGGAGGAAACTTTTGAAAATTAGTAGATAAGTGGGATAGGGACATAGAAACAATCACATCATGTTACTTGAGGAAGATCACAAAGAAATCATCATAAGAGGGACATAAACAGAAATCATCATACGATGTGCAAGGATAACAACCCTTGAAAGCACTATTATTATTGAGAGGACAAACAATGGGCAGTAATATCTTTTAAGGTACTTGTCGAAGATCCATTAGGATATTCACAACTTTCTCAATTTTATCAGAAGATATCTAGGACAATCTGATTTCTGGTGCATAATGATAATAATTGTTGAAATGGTAATCCCACTAATAGGGCTCCACACTTGTATCCAATTTGAGAGAAAAATATATTATAGATTTGACTGACCATGAATGGGTCGTGATTGATTACAGAAGTTTCAGAGAAGTGATGTTGTATTATGAAATACAGAATATTCGAATATCATGAGCAAATACCATCCATATCTATTATAATGTCCAATTCATTGAAGAGAAGCAAAATTTGACAGATATGCTCTTTCATGGTATTAGTGTTTGCATAATAGTTAAATCCTAGACGAGCAAGAATGTGATTATACTATTGGGAATTACAATGCATTGTGTTAATGACATTTGGTGACTTGAAGAATGTCTCTAGGAAATAAAGAAGATGGATGGACTACATGGGAGGTATCTTAGACAGTTTCTGATAGAGGTTTTTGTGGACTGTTTGATGGGGGACCATTGCGACGACATGACGGGGGACCATCGCGACGACACCCCCACGGGACGGGTCCAACCTCTCCGAGCCGCCCGCGCCGACGCCCGCGACCCCGACTTTAAATATTCGTCGTAAGTCTTTTATTATTTTCCTGTTTTGGTTATCGAGATAAACATTTGGACCCGGCCATGCGTTAGGCCTCGTCCCTCCCCCTCGTTTGTGTTTCATCCTTTTGTCACGTGTAAGAGGAGGGCCACGTCATGAGACGGATCCCTCCTCCCCTTTATGGCCTCTTGGCACCCCTCTCCCCTATATAAGGAGAAGGCATGCCCAAGGGCCGATGGAGATTGCCTTTGAGAAAAAAAAAACCAAATTTCTTGTTTGTTTGTTAAATTTCCACTCACGGCCGTTTTGGGTCAAATTTAGAAGGGGGTCGTCCCCTACCTCTGTCCACGAACAGGGAGACTGCTCAACTTCCTCTGGGTTCCTGCTCCAAGGTCGTTCAGCCCCTCCCAGAAGGCGCTCCCTGTTGGTTTCGTCGTCCTTTCCTTGGTCCCTAGATTGCCCCGTAACGGCTCTTCTCTGGTAATCGACACTACGGGCCACACACCAGGCTTGTGCTGCCAACGGTCATTCCAGAGGTTCCTTCGGAGACCGCTCGGTCCCTCAAGAACCTCCCGGTGGTCAGCCTGATCCACCCACATTGTCAGAAGACCGTGTAGTCCACTGCATCCGACCCGCAGAAATTCCCGAGCTTCCGCAGTCGCCGATTTTTCTCGGGAAGACTCTACTGACCGAGGTTCCGATGCCTACGGCTCCTGTTTCCTCGTCCTGATCGGCGAACGGGTTGTCTCCCGCCGCTTCCCTCTGCCCAGACCTCTCCGGATCGGCACCTGAAAATTAGCGCCGTCGCGTTCTTTGCCCGCCGTGAACACCGATTTCTCTCGGGAAGATTCTGCTGTCCGAGGTTCCGACGCCTACGGTTCCTGATTCCTCGTCCTGATCGGCGAGCTGGTTGTCTCCCGCCGCTTCCCTCTGCCCGGACATCTCCGGACCGGCATCTGAACATTAGCCTGTCGCGTTCTTCACCCGCCGTGAACGCTCGAGCGGGCGTGTGACCTCTCCTCTTTACTTGCCCGTCGGACGTTCGCGCTGTACGGTCAACGGCTCTTCAGACCGCACTACGAACGCGCCCTGGGTCCTCTACACCCTCCTCTCCTCTGTGCTATCCTGCCTGGAGCTGCTGCCTGTGATAGACGTTGCTCTTGTGGCCGCACCTCTTGTACACGCGCCGGATTCATCTTCGCCTCGTCGCGTATCTACCACAAGTGCCGAACGTTAGCTCGCCAAAGTAGCGGAGCATCACCCGAACGTGGAGTCCCTACCCAGGTTCCTCTTCGCTCCTCTTCCCCTATTTTATTACAGTATTGTTACCTCTTTCAGTACTGTCCTTCCCTATCGCATTCCCTGGCCGCTTAGCCTCGTCAAAGTCTCCAATAGGTCGCCACTTTCACTGAGTGAGATAGGATCTTTCTTGACGATTGACGACCCATCATCGTCGTTGTGGGGGAACTCCTGCGGGCGATCAAACGCCTCTCACGCCTAGCTCGATCGTGAGATCTCGAGGGTCACCCGGAGTCGAGCCGGACTTAGTCGTTGTCGAAGAGTTACTGGATTATCGTCCCATCTTCGGACCGTCCTTTCTAGTTCCTGAAGGGCTATTTTAAACGAGCATTCATCTTCTTAATTGTCACGCATCGTACATCGTTGTGACGTAATACGAGCCGTCGATCCTGGCCAATCACTCCTATTGCTAATAATTGGTGACAACCGATCATTTAGCCGAGCAATTATGGCTTTGCAATTCAGGAATGATTTCATTTATGACTAATGAATTCATTTCTGGATTTTTTAGGAGAAGGGCGACATGGACAGAAAAAAAGGAGGCCTTTTTTTGGCAATACATTCGCGTGGCCCGAGGAAGAAAATGACAAAAATGAACTTTTATTTTTTCTCTTTCTTTGAAATAATGAAGAGTGATGTGGCTACACAGCACACCGCCACGTGTACACATGGCCCGCTGATAATCTCAAATTAGGAGTTTAGTTATTCATTGATCATTGAGATTGGTCAATAAAAGCATATTTAACCATACTTAAGAATACATAGTTAGTGGTGGAGTGCGGGCTGTCTTGAAGGAAACGATAATTAAGGATTTAATTTCTTATGGTGGTGATGATTAATGAAGATGAGAGTCGAGGATATGAGCTAGTGATATCGAGTAAAAGGATGTAATTTATATGTTAATTTAACAATGAATAACAGATTTTGAAGAGTATGATGATCGCCGAGTTTGTAAATGATGGTAGTGGCAGATTTTATAACGGAGTGATGGAGAGGATAGATAGACGATATAAGAGAATATAAATGAGTAAAACGGGTGTGAAGATATGATAAAAAAAAAACTAATTAAGTGAATGCCGGTATCAAAAAAGGAGCAACGTAAGGCGAAGACACTTACCTTAGATCCTTACATTCCGCTGGGATCACATCAATTTATGAATGCCTCTAATTTCCCCCTCTTCTCCAATGCTTTTCACACACCCAATACACTAAGAACACACTTGACGGATCCCAAAAATCAGTATTTTTCAATTTGCCCACACAAGTAGGAAGCAAGTTCAAGATTAATTTCATAATGTTCCAGATCACTATTTATAGATCAGAGGGTATGGATGGAAAGGTGAGGGTAAGACAAAGCAATGCTGAAAATTTCAGCTCAATCAGAACCTTAGATCAAAAGTTATGGCCATTTTAAGTTGAGCCAATCCTAGCCCATGATTTCCTTCTCTCTCCTCGTCAACGTCCTCATTTTCCATTTTCATTATAAAGTCAAAGTGCTTGAGATTCCGTGCTTTTCGTATTCCACCCGTGCGCTTTTTGAAGTCCACGTGTTCCTAAAAAACAAAAAGAAAGGGTCAAAAAAAAAGAAAGACTGTTTATCGAGGCTAACGTGGCAGCGTGTCAGCTCGCGCCACGTCACCCTCTTTCTTCTTTTATCTTTTGTT
Source organism: Wolffia australiana (assembly GCF_029677425.1). NCBI lineage: Eukaryota > Viridiplantae > Streptophyta > Magnoliopsida > Alismatales > Araceae > Wolffia > Wolffia australiana. Next base: position 7,267,643 of record NC_135842.1, read on the forward strand.
TTAAATAAGTGGACACGAGCATGCCATGTGGCTCACGCCATTTCAAAGAAAAAAAGAAATAAGCATTATATTTGTCTCTTTGCGCCTTATTTAATGCAAAAAAATTGTCCCTTTTTTTAGGTACAAAAAACATGCTTTAATGTCACTCATACCTGCAATCATCACTTCGGGAATTGCAAAGCAATGCTTGCCTTGCTAATGATTAGCTGACACCAATCATTAACTTAGCTATTGACTGGCTGGCGCCAATCATGAACGAGCACTAAGATTTGTCATCGTTCGACCAATCGAACAACTACACGTGGGGGCACAAATAAATGGGCTGAAAAATATACTTAAAAATTCATATTAATTGTAATAAAATCCCAAAGAATACTTATAAGTATATATTTTGACTTGGAAGAATCACATCTTTCCAAATTTAATGTCAAAAAAGTCCAGAAAAATCATATTCTATCTCAAAAAAGTTATATTCTTTTAAAGTTCATTTTCAGAAAATTCCCAAAAAAATACACAAAAATGTACCAAATTCAGGAATTTATTCAAAAAATATATTAAATTATTTTAAGCTTGATAACTGGCACATAGAAGTTATTTAATGCAAATAGACATCTATTGTAATAGACGATCCTCATGATTTCTAGGACATATATCCTCATGAATAAGAGACGATCACTAAAACAAAATGAGCATTATCGTCCCATCTTCGGACCGTCCTTTCTAGTTCCTGAAGGGCTATTTTAAACGAGCATTCATCTTCTTAATTGTCACGCATCGTACATCGTTGTGACGTAATACGAGCCGTCGATCCTGGCCAATCACTGCTATTGCTAATAATTGGTGACAACCGATCATTTAGCCGAGCAATTATGGCTTTGCAATTCAGGAATGATTTCATTTATGACTAATGAATTCATTTCTGGATTTTTTAGGAGAAGGGCGACATGGACAGAAAAAAAGGAGGCCTTTTTTTGGCAATACATTCGCGTGGCCCGAGGAAGAAAATGACAAAAATGAACTTTTATTTTTTCTCTTTCTTTGAAATAATGAAGAGTGATGTGGCTACACAGCACACCGCCACGTGTACACATGGCCCGCTGATAATCTCAAATTAGGAGTTTAGTTATTCATTGATCATTGAGATTGGTCAATAAAAGCATATTTAACCATACTTAAGAATACATAGTTAGTGGTGGGTACGGGCTGTCTTCGAAGGAAACGATAATTAAGGATTTAATTTCTTATGGTGGTGATGATTAATGAAGATGAGAGTCGAGGATATGAGCTAGTGATATCGAGTAAAAGGATGTAATTTATATGTTAATTTAACAATGAATAACAGATTTTGAAGAGTATGATGATCGCCGAGTTTGTAAATGATGGTAGTGGCAGATTTTATAACGGAGTGATGGAGAGGATAGATAGACGATATAAGAGAATATAAATGAGTAAAACGGGTGTGAAGATATGATAAAAAAAAAACTAATTAAGTGAATGCCGGTATCAAAAAAGGAGCAACGTAAGGCGAAGACACTTACCTTAGATCCTTACATTCCGCTGGGATCACATCAATTTATGAATGCCTCTAAGTTCCCCCTCTTCTCCAATGCTTTTCCGCACACACCCAATACACTAAGAACACACTTGACGGATCCCAAAAATCAGTATTTTTCAATTTGCCCACACAAGTAGGAAGCAAGTTCAAGATTAATTTCATAATGTTCCAGATCACTATTTATAGATCAGAGGGTATGGATGGAAAGGTGAGGGTAAGACAAAGCAATGCTGAAAATTTCAGCTCAATCAGAACCTTAGATCAAAAGTTATGGCCATTTTAAGTTGAGCCAATCCTAGCCCATGATTTCCTTCTCTCTCCTCGTCAACGTCCTCATTTTCCATTTTCATTATAAAGTCAAAGTGCTTGAGATTCCGTGCTTTTCGTATTCCACCCGTGCGCTTTTTGAAGTCCACGTGTTCCTAAAAAACAAAAAGAAAGGGTCAAAAAAAAAGAAAGACTGTTTATCGAGGCTAACGTGGCAGCGTGTCAGCTCGCGCCACGTCACCCTCTTTCTTCTTTTATCTTTTGTTTTAAATAAGTGGACACGAGCATGCCATGTGGCTCACGCCATTTCAAAGAAAAAAAGAAATAAGCATTATATTTGTCTCTTTGCGCCTTATTTAATGCAAAAAAATTGTCCCTTTTTTTAGGTACAAAAAACATGCTTTAATGTCACTCATACCTGCAATCATCACTTCGGGAATTGCAAAGCAATGCTTGCCTTGCTAATGATTAGCTGACACCAATCATTAACTTAGCTATTGACTGGCTGGCGCCAATCATGAACGAGCACTAAGATTTGTCATCGTTCGACCAATCGAACAACTACACGTGGGGGCACAAATAAATGGGCTGAAAAATATACTTAAAAATTCATATTAATTGTAATAAAATCCCAAAGAATACTTATAAGTATATATTTTGACTTGGAAGAATCACATCTTTCCAAATTTAATGTCAAAAAAGTCCAGAAAAATCATATTCTATCTCAAAAAAGTTATATTCTTTTAAAGTTCATTTTCAGAAAATTCCCAAAAAAATACACAAAAATGTACCAAATTCAGGAATTTATTCAAAAAATATATTAAATTATTTTAAGCTTGATAACTGGCACATAGAAGTTATTTAATGCAAATAGACATCTATTGTAATAGACGATCCTCATGATTTCTAGGACATATATCCTCATGAATAAGAGACGATCACTAAAACAAAATGAGCATGAAAGTGAAAGAGATAAAGGAGAGGCATGGAATAATCAAAATGATCATTGTGGGGATTTTCTTTTAAATGAAGGAAATAGACGACAGATATTAAATGAATATTCTGCCCCTCTAGGATATGAGCCACTTACTAAGATCAATGCACCTATAGATGAAGGCTCGAATTTAAAAATTGATTGTCATATGATTCAATCGCTCCCTAACATTCATGCTTTATGTCAGGAAGAACCATATAAACAGTTGGAAGAATTTACTTTGTTTTGTCAAACATTTCACTTCTGTAATGTTACGAATGAGGTTATTAAAATGCGATTATTTCCCTTTAGTATTAGAGATAAAGCTAAAAGCTGGTTTACATCTCTCTCTCTCAAAACTTTGATTCAAGGAAGGAAATGGGATGCATTCTTAAAAAAATCCTACTCACTTGGAAAGATAATTTTGTATCGATGAGTGAGAAGAGAATTTTGTCAAGGGCCCAAGGAATCCTTAGGTGAAGCATGGGCAAGGTTAAAGGAGTTAACCCAAAAATGCCCACACCATGAGATAGAAGATTGGAAAATTGTTCAAATTTATTATCCAGGATTAAAGATCAGGATAGGAAGATGACCGACGCCGCTCGTGGAGGTACTGATGGAAATTTATGTGGCCGGGAAGGCAATCACACATTCCATATCTTGTTCCATGTTCATTAATACAACATATTCATTATATTGCACGTGTGATGCTTGTAATGATGTCCATGAATACATGTTCAGACTTAGGGAATTATGACTAGTGTTTAAGCATGTGTTCTAAACATTCCTATTTGAAGGATACACAAGAAGAATATAAAAGTATCTAGATAAAATAGCACTATCTAGCCTCACTCATCTGATAAGTATGGCCGGGCCCGTAGCCATTAGTGTGGTGACACTAAGGATAGATAGTGCGTGCTCTTTAGTGGAAAGAGTTCACTGAATTGATGTGTACAAATCCTTGACTTGTATTATTCCTAGCTGTCAATCAGGTCGATCCACGTCATGCGTGTGTAAGTTGTCCTTAGACTTGAGACATCAAAGACGTCTTGTGGACGGACAGTTGTACTTTGGCTATGGCCAATGAGTCTCTAATCATGGGATGCGATGAAGTCCTTAGACATGCTCGGAATAAGAGGTCACAGCTCAAGGAAGATGATGCGATGAAGTCCTTGGCCAAGGCAGTGAAATATTAGAGAAGAGTTCTCCGATGATTTTTAAATGCATCAATACTAACTCGGATGACCGATTAGGGTTTGACTGTTGACCATACCCTAAGTTGTCCAAGGAGCGTCAAGTGGATGAGGGATTATACATACACAATAACAGATGGCGAACAGGTTCCATGAGTGAATCGATACATTCCTTCGTATCTTCTAGGGCACGAGGTGTAGCTTGGCACCCCACGTGTTAGAGACTCGACTTGTCGATTGGGTTAAATCAATCCGATATTAATTAATCTATATGTTGATATAGTTAAGTAATTTGGAAGGCTAGTAAAGGTTATTGGGCCGCTGGAGTTGTTAACTAGACTGATACATGGGCCTAGAGGGTCATACGCAAATGGTCTTATGGACGTTGAAAGGTATACTTAAGTTTTGGGAGTTTTTATGAAAAATACCCACTTAGTATAAATAGGGGAAGGCCCTGAACTAAATTCACCCAGGCTAGAATTGTTCAGGGGCATCTCTCCTTTTTCTCCTATCTCCCAACACCCTCTCTCCATCCCCGACGTGATCGGGACGATAAAACGACGCTGATGGAGAAAGAACGAGGCTCGTCAAGGAGAAGGAGGAGATCTGACATGCCAAGGATCACGCGGATACATCTAGAGTCTGCACATTTGAGTAGTTTGACTTGGCTCACTCCAGGATCCAAGAAATCACATATGCGTTCTGTGTAAAGGTACATTGTGTCAATGATTTTAATGATGCCGTTTGATTCGTTCAAGTCTTCCGCTGTGAATCATTTTGATTTGTTCATCTAGATCTAGGCCTCTAGAACCCAACATGTACTTGTATGCATAAATATTTAGATGAAGCACTCAACATTTTAGAAACACTTGTAGAAAATGATGCATATAATGTTGCTCTTAATCGTAATGGGATAAATGCAAATTCTAAGAGAGGAGGGATTGACTTGAGTGCTATTGAACCTTATATACAAAGTGAACAACTACTAAAAGCTATTTCTGAATTAACTACACTCATTAATGTTTTAAAATAACCTAATTCTTCTCATCCATCTCAAACGGATACTTCACTTGGCCATCATTTCTCTAGTGCTGATAATGTAGAAGTAGATTGTCCAATAGATGAGCAAATCATGGCTATTGATCAGCCCAAGTTGAATAGACCTGTAGCTAAAAATTCTTTGAATCTTAGAGTAGTTGCTATCTAAAGAATAACATGCCAAGGAATACATATCAAAATCCTATTCCTTTTCAACAAGAATAGAGAAATTTCTATCCAAGGCCCAATCACAATACCTTTCAACAAACTACTAACCCTTTGTATGATGAACTCCACAGGAATCTGCAGGAGAAACAAGTTAAAATGGAGCAAATGCAAGCTCAAATGATCAAAATGATCCAACAATTCAAGAAGGGAATGCAGCGAATGAGAGAAAAAAACAACTAAAGAGCTGATCTCAAACAAAAAGGTAAAACGTACAAGAATGGATTCTCTATAAAAGAAACAGGTCGACTCCCAGCCTAACCTCATATTAATTTCTAGGAATTTACATTTGATTGAAAGTCATGATTAATCTTCGCACGAAACTATGTAGACAATTTCTAAATTAGGAAAGTTTTTCCGGATATTTATGAAGTTCAAAAACTAAGAAATTGAAGTGCCTTAGGAAGATAATGATGATTCTACCAAAATAGTGCCTAATTTAAGAGATTATGTTCCACCCATTCCTTTCGCTGATGCTTTGAAAAACTCTAAAGCTAAACTAAATCCTCATGATGAAAGTCTTCTATATATTTATAAAAGTAACTATCAATATCCGATTGGCTGAAGCAATACAACATATTCCTTCATATGCAAAATTTTTCAAAACCTGTGCACTCCTAGCCGAAATCATAATAAATATCAACTATCTAAAAATGTCAGTTCTATTTTACTAAATCTTCTAGAAAAATGCAGGGATGTAAGAGCCCCCCTAATCAAGTGCGGATAGGAGGAATGATTTTTTTCTAAATCATTACATGATTCAGGAGCTAGTGTCAATATTTAGCCAAAAGCTTTATATGATAAATTTAGATTTGGGGAATTAAAACCAATCTTTTTCAAGTTACAATTAGCTGATGGCTCTATTAAGTAACCCTATGAATTATAAGAAGATGTTTTTGTCACAATAGAACAGTGTTATTTCCCAGTTGATTTTGTTATTCCCTTTATGAAGGTGACATATGATATTAGAAATGCTCCTATCATTTTAGGCAGACCATTCTTTGCTATAACTAGGGCAAGCATGTATTGGGAAAAGGGAATAGTAGAACTCAGATTTGGAAAAGAAAAAGTGGAAATTAACATATCCAAGCTGATGAAATATCCATAAAATCCTCCAAAGAATGATATTTTCTCGATGTCTTTGTGCATACTGATTACCACTCTGTATGTGCATCATCCTCAGAACACTTAGATTCTTCAATTTCTAAAATGGATATATGCTGTCTTGATGTAAATATATATTTGAAGCCGTTAACATCAACTTTAAAGTATGCATTTTTAGGAATAAGGAATGATTTTCCAGTTATCATCTCATCATATTTGTCTTTGAATCAAGAAAAAGAATTACTCGATATGCTTAGAAAATATAAATCTTGGATTGCATTGTCTATTTCTGATATCAAGGGCATTAGTTCTACAATTTTTCATAGAATTGTCACGGAGGAAAATGCTAGACCCACTAGAGAATGTGAAAGAAAATTATATACCATCATGTATGATGTAGTTAGGAAATAAATATTAAATGGTTAGAAGCTGGATCTATTTTACTTCATTTCTGATTGCCCTTGGGTAAGTCCTGTGCATGTAGTCCCTAAGAAAATATGAATCACCATAACCTTGAATGATCAAGGGAAAGAAATTCAAACTAGACTATTAGCTAGCTGGAGGATATGCATCAATTATAGGATGCTTAATGCAGCCACAAAAAAATATCACTATCCACTGCCCTTCCTTTATTAGATTCTGAAAAAATTAGCAGGACAAAGTTATTTTTGTTTCTTAGATGGATATTCAGGATACAATCATATAGAAATTCACCCCGATGATAAAAAAAAGACTACTTTTACTTGCCCATTTGGAACTTTTGCGTTTAAAAGCATGCCATTTGGACTATGTACTAGCTACATTCCAAAGATGCATGAGGACTTTATTTTCAGGTATTGTCGGAGACTGTCTAGACATTTTCATGGATGATTTCTCTATTTTTGGACAAAATTTTAACACATGCTTGACTAGATTAGAAAATGTTTTTCAGATTTATGCGGAGAGGCAGCTAGTAATTAGTTGGGAAAAGTCCCACTTCATAGTCCAAGAGGGAATAGTACTGGGACACATGGTCAGCAGCCATGGATTAGAGGTGGACAAGGCCAAAGTGGAGATGGTCCAAAACGTTCCGCTCACCAAGAAACTTAGAGGATTCCTCTGCCACACAGGCTTCTATAAACGGTTGATCAAAGATTTTGCTAAACTATCAGAATGGTTGACTAACATATTGGCTAAAGGTGGGATTTCATAATTGACGATGAAGGAAAGCACTTATTTTTGCATATAAAGGAGGCTCTAGTAAAAGAACCTGTACTACAAACTCTAAACTTGAACCATCATTTTGAACTCAAGTGCGATGTTTCCAATTTTGCAGTAGGAGCGGTGCTTGGTCAACAAATTGAAATGAAGCCCATGGCCATCTACTATGCTAGCAACACCTTAGGAGATGCTCAGGTACATTACGCTACAATTGTGTTGAATGAATTAAGATCATTCTTACGAGTTAGTAAAATAGTTATATTTTCAGATCATGCATCTATTAGATACTTAATGATTAAAAAGATTCAAAACCTGGATAAATCAGGTGGATAATATTAATGCAATAATTTAACTTGGAATTAAGGATTGATATTGGTTTGAAAATAGTGGAGCTGATCATTTATTCCGACTTAATATTAGTTTTCGACTTCCAATTGTTACAACTTTTCCCGATGAGCATATCTTTAAGATTAGCACTAGAAAAGTCCCATGGGTTGCATACATAGTAAACTATTTAGCTTCAGGAAAAACCCTAGAGGTTGATGTGAAGAAGAGAAGAAAAAATTTATGAATGAAATCCAATGCTATTTTTGGGAAGATCCGAAACTATTTTATTTAGGGGCTGATCAAATTTTGAGGAGATGTGTCAAAGAAGATTAACATAGAAATATCTTAGAGGTATGCCATTCATCTATTTGTGGTTGACACTATGCATAAAAAATTACTGCTTCAAAAGTTCTTCAATGCGGTTTTTTTTTGGCCTAGGTTTTTTCTGTCCTATGTTATTTTGAGATTCATGTGAATTTTGCAAAAAGTTGTTTAAAATGTCAATCCATGATCAAGCTAATTAAGAATGATGATTTGTCATTAAAACTGATTATATAAATTGAGATCTTTGATTTATGGGATATATATTTTATGGGACCCTTTGCATCATCCTTTGGATATGAGTATATATCGATGGCTGTGGATTATGTGTCCAAGTGGGTTGTGGCAAGGTCCACTAGGACAAATGATCATAAAGTAGTATTGCATTTTTTAACTCAATACATATTCTCTAGATTTGGATATCCAAGAGCAGTAATTAGTGATGGTGGATCCCATCTTAACAATTGACATTTCAGATCTTTACTTAAGAAATATGGAGTACATCACAAGATGACCACTCCATACCATCCTCCAGCTAATGGCCAAGTTGAGGTAAGTAGTAGAGAAATAAAAGATATTATAAAGAAGATAATACAGCCTGATGACAAAGATAGGAGTGAGAGATTGTGGGCATATAGAACAGCCTATAAGGGACCCATTGGGATGTCCCCTTATAAACTCATAGTTGGAAAAGCATGTTATCTTCCTGTTGATATTCAAGATTGAGCTTATTGGGCAATTAGAAAATTGAATCTTGCTATGGGAGATGCACGGAAAATTGTATGATACAGCTCCATGAATTGCAAGAGTAAAGAAACGAAGCATAAAAAAAAATGTAATTTACAAAGCCAAGATGAGGGCCTTTCACGATAGAAAGTTAAATAGAAAAAAATTCATGAGAATAAAAAGGTTTGGCTTTACAATTCACATTTGAAATTATTTCCAGGGAAGCTTAGGAGCAGATCGGATGGACCACTTAGTGTCATTAAACAGTTTGATTACGGAGCCATTTTGATTTCAGATCCAAAGATAGGTTGACAGTTTAAAATAAAGGAACAAAGGTCTAAGCCATACCTGGAACTAGAACCTCAACCTATGGAAGCAATGATAGATCTTCATGGTGACCTTGGGGTTTAATCTTGCATTAGTATAGTTTTCTTAATATATAGATTTGCTTCTTCAAACATTTTAACTTTTCCTGTAATAATTGGGTATTAAATTATCCAGTTGATCTAATTAACTATCTTTCTAGATAATTTGTTTTGGGAGATTAAATTGCGTAGAGGCAAATGTACTGAACACAAGGATCCACGAGAACATAGTGTCATTAGTAGCACAAGAATCACAGTTTGATGATCTCTTCTTCTACAATTGTATTTATTGCATTGGGACAATGAAGATTTTAGATGGGGGGACAAGATTGTTAATTTATAAATTTATGAATCAAATCAAGTTGGGGGGTACTTTAAGTTTCTAAAAATCTAGTACTTTTTAAAATTCTCCTATCATTTACACAGCCCCACCTTGGGAAGTTGCTTCATTTTAAATCCTAGAAATATAGGCGTAGAAATTAGGCGCATGTAGCAGATAGAGTATACCTCTTAATGGTAGGAGCGATGATTCTAGACCCATGATATTTTCCTAAGTGGCTAGGATATCTGGTAGGGTGAGGAACAGACATGAACACAACAATTGTCAAGTGCATATCGTTCAGTTAGTCACCAGAAATTTCAAATGGTAAACATTGAGGCACGAACAACATAGAATTACAAAAGATGTACAGAATAGCGAAAACAGATAAGATCCACATGCTTTCTTATTCTCGATTAGAACCTTGTCTCAATAATCTTGAAACCTGGGAAAAAGTATTTATTTGGCCTCAAAGTACTAATTTGCTCGAAATGAATAAGAAGAAAGACAACCTGGTTATAATCTTCCTTGTGTCAGAAAATTCACTGGAATGTGTATTGTAGGGGCTCCTCCAAAAAAGTTGGAAAAAAGCTCGATATTCAATGTCGCACTCATCAAGATTAACCTTAAATCTGGACGATGAGGCAAAAGGTCCTTCAAAACAATCAGCAAGAAATCTGTCAAAAAGAAATAATTCAATCAATAGAAAGTCATTTCGTTATTATAACACCAAGAGATACTTTTAAAAAATCCATTACCTTCATTCATTCCAGGCTCATGGATCTCATCAACAAACACATGTGTAACACCTTCAAGGTTACGATCCCCTAACAACCTTCTGAGCAGAATGCCACTAGTGCAGAAAAGCAACAGTGTGTTCTTCCCTTTTTTTCCTCCAATCGGACTTTGTATTCAACCTAACATAGAGAAAGAGTACAGGATGTAGTTTTGAGAACGCAGGATCTTCTTTGCAATTTTCCTATCCCCACACATGGGTAGAAAACCTCTAGTGTAATCAAATCTGTTTCCTACAATTGTTTACATCTTTGCCAATGGAATTCAGTATGTTGATCTAAAACATTAGAAAAAAGGAGTAGAAATGAGTATAAGATGTTTCTTTGTTTTAAGAAAAGATGGGGGATCACCCTAGATAGGTGATCATGGTGCAAGGAGCCTTCTCCACTCAGTATATGATGTAGTTTCAAAGGTATAAGTTCAATAATTTCCATATGAACTGTTCAAAGCAGTGTCCCTCATGTAAGTTTGCTATCCTATACAAGGTTTGGAAACCTCTAGGGCAACTGAGACATTTATTAAGATTTGCTTAGGAAAACTTACATTGTCACCCAAAGCTTCCCCTCTTTCAAAAGAAACTCTTTCCGCAACAGCCATGGCAGATATTCTCCTAGGCTGGGTGCAGATGATGTTGCAGAACACTCCGCGACCAGATTCTATCTCAGATTCAAGAACATACTGAGGAAGTTGAGTGGTTTTTCCGCATCCAGTTTCCCTTGAAATCACGACGACCTGGAAGAAAGTCATTAAACATTTTTAGCTAATAAGCACCGAAATTATATTTTGAGGAGAAAATGTACATTGAGGACATAAAATCCCCTGCGCTGAAGCAAAAAACACACAAATCATTTTTACAAAAACTCTAGGCAAAAGAAAAGCTGAATTCTTGGTTCACACTATAAAGGATTTATAAATTCAAAAGTCTGATAGCAGTTGTTCTCATGTAAGCAGACCACAGGACAAATAAGGTATCTTCAGGTTTTAATTTTAACACATGTCAAAAAGAGTTGAGTTTTCACAGCTGAAACCACAAAAATAGCCTTACGTCAAGGTTATGTTCCAGATAGGTGACAACGGGAGAATGCTCAATCAGTAATTAGCAGGGTCTTCTATGCAAATTTATACTTGGTGATCAGCCTACTTAAGGCAAAGTTGCTAGTATTTATCATAACTCTCAAATCTCTTCTTTAATTTCTCAATAGTTGATTGTTCTAATTTATGATTCCAATGTAGTATACACCTCAAACATTTGATGATATGATTAAAAGAAATACTGATTATTAAAATAAAGCACTCTTTTCAGTAGGACAGCTGGTGGGAGTTCTAGGTCCATAAAAATGAGAGTCCAATAACTGATTCTCTTTTAACTTCTTTAAACGTCTAGACAAAAAGTGCATTTTTCTTATTTTTGAAAAGTGGTTTAAGCCGGTTACCCGACAAAGTGTTAACCACCCAAAGTAACATGTGAAGATAGCTAAAACTCTCCTCACTTCATAGCCACCCCCTCCCTTATTTGACTGCCCCTCGAGCGAACCATGATGCCATGCGGCCCTCGACCTCATGGGCGAGCCTATCCTTGGACACCTTACACCCCCTAAATATTGCCTCTATGCGGTGTAGCCATATTGTCCAGAGCATTGTCACCCCTCGACCCCCCTCCTCCCTCTTTCTAGGCCCCCCTGGCCTTAAGAGCTCCCAAAAGACTCCCTCCGACGTCACATTTGCCTATTGTATGTCCCTCTCTACCATAAATGAAGAATGATGTCCCAACCACAAAACTTTATCAAATAGTCTATTTCAACATCAATGTCAACACTTATTGATGTTGATGATGCAGTCAACATTTCGCCAACCTTTTGTCAACATTGATGATGATGTCACACATTGTCGAAGGCGAAATGTACTACTGCCTGGTCTTTAACAGGGTGTTTGAGGAAAATTTGTAATCACCTTGCAACCTTATTATGACAGAATGGAATGGAAATCTATGAATTTTCTCCTCCTGCTGCCCTACCTCCTCTCAAATCTCCTCTCATTTCTCAAAAGTTGATTGTACTATTGTACGATTCCAATGCATTACATACTTTAAAAGTAGGAGGATGATTAAAATTAATGCTTTGGTTTCATAAATGAGAGATGGGGATAGGCATCAGGACCATCAATCATTGAGCTTCAGCAAGTACTAACATAGTTGAAAAATACCCTGTTACTCTTCATGAAAGTTTTCATCACCAAAATATGACCTGATTTTGTGCAAGGGCAGAGAGAATCATTTCTTTCTCTTTGTAAGCCGATTCCTGTGAAAACCCAAGTAACAGATCCATTCATTAGTAGAAATAAAACAACTACGGAAAACACCAAAACCTAACACAACTTCTATAATCTGTCACAAGATATAAAAAAAGTATTGAAAAATGGTTTGCAATATTTGATACTGTTATAGACCAAGATGCCAGGACTTTGCAATATTTGATTAATTACACTCCTCTAAACTCGATTTAATGTAAAGGTTTCAAGGAAATTTGTTATCAGAATGCTTCCAAATTAGTTCCTTCATATCACTAGTAGTTTTCCAAATTAATCCCAAAAGGACATACAATTCAGAAGAATATGCGAGCGATTCATAACCACCATTTCTTGCTCATCTCATGGGTTTTTCACATTGATATGTTCCCATGATTAATTTAAATTCAATTTCATGATTTGTATCTTCAATTTTTGTAAAATTATCCAACTTTTTGACCTGCCAGGACCTCTAAAGGTTGAGCATACGAGCTCCTCCTCTAAAGAACTTTTGTCATCAGTAAAGCATCATATTAAGGTTCTTGATTCCCACTAGAACTTAAATCATTGGCACTCTCAGCTAATGATTTATCAAGAGGCTTTCCAATTTCTTTACTGGAAGCAAATTCAACTCTATCTTGATATTCCTGAAGTAGCGCTTCAACCCTCCTTTGCAAGCTAAGAGGAAGCGAAACCTATTTATTGAACAGAAAAACAATTTTGGTCACATTAAATTGTGAAAATGTAATATGTGGAATGTTTCACCTCTCTTTGAGGGCGCTTATCATCAAGATCAGGTCGATAATTAGACAGAGTTTTGGAATGGAACAATTTTTACCGGTTAAAGTATTATTTTCCTAGCACGAGTGCTGAGTGAACCACTTTACACGCAAGGAACCTCTCAAATAATAGAGATCTCTATTATCTGGAATCTTTATTGGGTTAAGGTCAATTACGTTTTTCAAGTCTTAGAGCACAAAACCACTTTTTCTTGAGACACCTTAAGCTATATTTGAGATATATCAGCTTCACCCATTCTCCTTGGTTACCTTAATCAGTTCACCCATCATTGTTTATCCCTATAGGAAACAATATATACCATTACCCTTATTACTTATGATATGCTTTACTCCCATAAATTTCCCCTCTTTCCCTTTGCACTATCATTCATTCATGATATCCTCTCATTGGTTATTTTCTTTATCTTCGTCTACGACATCTCATCTCATCATTTTTTGTAATACCACAAGAATAGTTGTATCTAAGATTACTTGATCAATACATCTTTCCTTATGAAGTATAAATTTCTACTTCACCCCTTTACACAAAAACAATTTGACAAATAAAAAAAATAAAAGAAAAGAAGAAAGAAAGAAAAAGAAAAAAATAAGGTTCCTTGTTTCGGAATCTATATGCTCATTGGTAAGAGGAATTTATTTATCACTACATGCATCATCTCATGCATAGGGGAAAAGCACTTTTGTAACCCACACTTATGAAGATTATCCTACACCATCATCATCATCATAGGCCCACCTCGATGCAAAGCTGACATAGGCTTCAGGTAATTAATGCCATGTCAAAAAATATAGAAACCCGCAGCACTATATAAACTTTGACAAGTCTGCTCTATTGAAGTAAAATATCCTACCTCTCTTTCTGTAACACGGAGTTGTACCTGTTGGGTTCTAGAAGCCTAGATCTGGATGAACAAATGGAAACAATCCGTAGTTGAAGACTTGAACGAAATCAAATGACATCATTAAAACTATTAAATGAAGTACCTTTGCATGGATTGATTAGTGATTTATTTGATCCCGGAGCGAGACGACTCAAGATGGTCAAGTGTGTAGCCTATAAATGTATCCACGCGATCCTTGACACTCCGAATATTCACTTCGTTGAGGAGCCCTATTCAACCTCTATCATCATCGTTACGTCATCCCAATCGCATCGGGGATGTAGAGGGGGTGTGGGGAGAAGGGATAAGAAGGGGAAAGGCCCCTAAAAAATTGTCTTGGGTGAAATTTGTTTAGGGACTTCCCCTATTTATACTAAGTGGGTATTTTTCATAAAAGACCATTCGTGTGTGACCCTCTAGGCCCATGTATTAGTTTAGTTAATAACTTCAATGGCCCAATAAACTTTATTGGCCTTAAAAAATAATTAACTATATCAACATATAGATAAATTAATGTTGGCTTAATTTAACCCAATCAATAGGTTGAGTCTCCAACACGTGGGGTGTTAAGCTACACCTCGTGGTCTAGAAGATACAAAGGACTGTGTATCGACTCACTCATGGGACATGTTTGTCATCTGTTATCGTGTATGTATAATCCCTCATCCACTTGATTCTCCTTGGATGGCTTTGGGTATGGTAAACATTCAATCCCTAATTGGTCCTACGAGTAAGTACTGATGCATTTGCAAATCTTCAGAGAACTCTTCTCTAATATTTCACTACCTTGGCCAAGGACTTCATCACATCATCTTCCTTGAGCTGTCACCTATTATACCGTTGGTGGACGATCCCATCTTGACCACTCAATCATCTTTTGGAACTTCTTGATGTATCCAAACTAAGACCGTTTACAATCCCATGATTAGAGACTCCTTCGCCGTAGTCAAAGTACAACAGCCTGCCCACAAGATGACTTTGGTGTCTCAGGTCTAAGGACCACTTACACAACTAAGACGTGAATCGATCTGATTGACAGTTTGGTATAACGACATTCAGGGATTCGTACGGATCAACTCAGTGATCTCTTTCCACTAAAGAGCACCCACTATCTAACCTTAGTGTCTCCACACTAATGGCTACGGGACCGGCCATACTCATCATATGAGTGAGGCTAGATAGTGCTATTCTATTTGGATACTTTGATGTCCTTCTTGCGTACCCTTTGAGTAGGAATAATTAGAACACATGCTTATTTAGGTTATCTTCCCTATCTCAAAATAAAATTGGATAAAATTGCAAACCATCATAAAAGTCATCTTATGGTTTCGAATCCGTGAGAAGCTGTGATCAGGTCTTACAAAAAAATTCAAAATAAATTAATCAGGATTTAATATCTTTTCCAAACCATTTCCAATTCACTAAATAATCCAAAAATATGATTCAAACCGAATTATGTTTTTGGGGGTAAAATAAATGAGGAATTTTAGTGGTAGACTTTTATTTAGGTTTAGTCATTAAAACAATTCAGTGAAGAGTACTACTAACATTCTAAAAATTTAAGATGAAATAGATATCTAGTAAATCTATTCAGGGAATTAGGTAGTAATTCTTATCAAGAATTTCTAACTAAATCATAAATTGGATTCTCATTGATAAAAATTTTAGAAGCTAAATCTCTGCTAATTGAGATAATTGGAATTGAAAAAGGATAGAAGGTCAAATACAATTTGCAAGCATTCTTTTCAATCAAGTAAAATAGATGTTATATCAGTTGAAATAAGAGTTCTAAACTCTTTGTCCATAAAAAGTGAATTTTACCATTGCCTCCTTAGGGTTTGACCCCTTAAGCACTAAGGGAAAAATAATTTTCATTGATTAAGTTCAAAAGACCCTTAAATAACGGCATATTAATACACACTTTTTGAACTTATCAGATATCATCATAATTCACTTAGTCTGATCATGCATTCATGGACTTCATTATAAGCATCACATGTGCACTATAATGAATATGTTATACCGATGAATATGGAACGAGATGTGAAATGTGTGATTGGCTTGCCGGCCACATATATGTGGGCTTCTAGGTGTATGCGTGGGCGGTTGGGCTTGCATGCCCCGCACGATTCCTGGCTAGCTGCGAGCGGACTTGAGTGCTTGCGATCTTGTGCCTGTAAGTGGCTTGGGTGCTAATGCACCTAGTCAGCTCTAGCTGGCCCAATAAATCCAATTTTTATACATTCTTTTCTTTTTTTTGTTTTCTCTCTTCCCTGAAATATAGATAACATACTAAATTGAAAATTAGTAATTCACAACATCCTAAATATATTTTATTAACAAATTCTTGAATATGTTAAACATGTATACAAATGAAATCAAAATGCATTTTTATCTGGTGCTCTATTTGGTGGATGAAATGCATAATTCTTGTAAAATTGAAGATAATACACATGAAATGAACCCAAAATGACTTTGAAATGTGTATGATTATATGTCACATTTTGGGTCTATCAAGGCGATAGTTTTGGGTATATAGGGGAGTTATTTGATTCAGGGACGAAAAGTCCTAACTCCCCAGATCCTTCGGGTGCGATGTGGGTTCCCAAATGACAGAAAAATAAAAAAAGTTATGTCACCGCGCCCGCGAGAGGTGCCGGCCTTGCATGTGCCATATCACAGTTGCACTGTGCCGGTTGAAGAGTGCACTGAGAAGCGACGTCGAGGGCAGGGGCGACGAACCACCCATTGGTCTCTGGTTACCCAAAATGGGTGTGGGCTTTTAAGAAGCTCAAAACTCCCTTGTTGGTCTTGTTGGGTCACCGTCAGGCACATGTAAGTGTGTGGGTTGCTCGCACAGCCATATAACTGCTAGGGGGGCATCTTTTGGCAGGCCTTAGGGTGAGAGGGGAGTAATGGTGCCCGTTCGTAATACCTGGACCATCCGTAGTCTCTACGTCTCTCCCGTGCAGCGTGAGCACACTGGTCGCATCTACAACTAGCCCCCAAACTTAGTGGGGCATTGGCAAGGTGATCACGCAAGTGGGTGACCTGATGCACAGTGCCCTCTAGGTTGCGAGTGCAGTCTAGGTCCACACCCATCTAGCCAACTAGCACTCTTTGGCAAGCGGCATCAGCACCCAAAAGTCATCCCGTTGACATTTCCGAAGAATTGACAAAAGAGAAGGTGGGACCCACTGCTAAATACTGCAATACTTTATTTTTTATGGGTTTTGATTTTCAGCTATTTTCTTGGGGGAAGGGCCAGGCCAACGGACGAGACGACGAGAAGTCTAAGATGAGTCAGCTGGCAAGGAAAGCCCCTTGCGAGATTGGGGTACATAATACCTTTTAAAGATTCAAAATAATATAATGAAGCAAGTTTGTCTAAGATCCAGATCAATTGTGCCCCATTCATATGACCGTTAGTGTTGATATTTGCATTTTTGGACAAAAAATAAAAAGACAAAGGTGAGTGGCATGTAGTAAATAGATCACAATTAAAATTTTCAAACTTCTTTTTTCAACGGTTCCTAACAACTGAAATTATTCAGTTGCGGGTTTACACTACATTCAGAATCTTGCTATGGAAATAACTAAGATCTATGTATTAAAACCTCACTAATTGATATTTCCATTTTATGAGAAAAAAACAGTAAAAAATTCTAGTAAGTGGATTTTTCAATAAAGTAACATCATTAACATACTAAATTCAACTTGTGCCTGACAGCTGAAGTTTTGACGAGCTTCTTCTGATATAAGCTTCAGAATCTCCAGAAGCAGTTTCTAGATTATCGTTATTATCATCATCGTCATTGGCGTCAACATTCTTGAGGTTGACTCATCGGCTTAACTTCCTCAATGAGCGGCAGTTCAAGCTCGCAAATGAGCTTTCAAAGCACTGATCAGATCTTGGCATAGAGCGCGGAGAGCATTCCCAGCCAACGAAAATTCATCAGATGATCCAAAATAGACTGGAACAGGCCCAAGAGACTTACTTCAATGGTGATTCAAAGCTCTGATCCTACAGCCCGTAAATTCTTTTATTAAATTTGCAACAAGAATTATTCATTTATTTAAAGGTATAGACGGCATATAACTTGATATATATGTGTAAAACCTTAACTCTAATGAATGAATCTATCCGGTGATGATCAATGCTTTTGGTTCTCTTTTCATAGGCTGCGATAGTTGAAATTTGATGTATTAGAGGAAGAGTATGAAAGGTGGATGGGCTCCTTTCTTTTTATCATTCAAAGAGAAAATAATGGGATGAATTATCAGTTTGTTCCTCGGCTTTAAAATGATTATTATGGAATAGTTTCAGTGATTCCCTGAGATAGTTTGCAGGTTGAGATTCTATGGCGATGGAAAAAATATTGAATAAAATATTGAAAACAAAGCCGTCAACCATCACAAAAAATATGTTAAATAAATAAAAGGCGCAACTTTAGGAGTGTTTAGGAGCAGAAGACAAGCAGGTTCTTACTTATTTTTAAGAAGTGCAAGTTGCGACTTTTGGAGCATTTACGAGCGGGAGCAGAAGACGAGAAAAAGGCACAACTTTAGGAGCGACAGAAGAAAGAAGTAAATTGTGTTACAAAGAAGTGAACCTGCTTGGCCGGTGCTCATTTGCGCGCGCGTGAACCAACGTGGAATTTAAGAAGGGAAGGATGCCTCTCCGGGCATGTGAGAATGATTCGAGCCGTATGAAGTGAAACTCCCACGTACAATTTTTTTGGGGGGTGGGGGGAAGAAGCCTGACCGGGTCCCCCCACTGACTTGGCCCAGGCCTAAGTGAAAGTTAAGTGGTGGGCCTACCCATCCCTACCTAGGGTATGCTAGGATTCGGGAAGAGCCACACCTTATGATGTTGATGACCAATCAGATCCTGACGTTCCTGTAGGTACCATAAGAGATTGCAACGATCGTTATTTTATCCGTATTGAAGAGATGCGACAAAGTGTTCGAATCATTGTGCAATGTCCTAATAAAATGCCTAGTTGCATGATCAAAGCCGATGATCGTAAGCTATCTCCTCCATCACGAGGTCGAGTGAAACTATCTACGGAATCATGCGCCGCGTGAAACGTAGATCATCGCCGTTCTTAACCGAGACTCAGTGATGGCGATGACGTCAACACGACTTCTGCGGACACGCCACTACCGTCAACCAACCAAATCAACGCACCGGCATCAAGCACGTCTCCATCTACGCACGCCTCCACCTACGCATGCCCCGTCACGCGTCATGACATGTCGTCAACGATAGATGAAGAACTGCCCTCTGACATGACATGATATCACATCGCCTATCTTTACTTTTATTTTTATCTTCCGCATTTTCTCTTTCCTCAAAGGCCTATATATATAGGCCAATGCTGCAAGAAACATTTGGCAAATTTTATTTCAATAATTATGTTTTCTTCTTAGAGGACTTGCCCTAGCTCTCTCTCCCTATTGGATCGTCGTCCCCGCCGCCATCGCCGCCGTCACCGTTGGTGTCATCTTGGTCGTCGATCCCCCGTTACCTCTCAATGCCCATTTGTGCACGGCCATCCAGCGCTCGGTTAACCCGCCCGCCTGGGCCGCCCAACGCCAGGGCCGCCCTAGCGCCAGGCCGCCTGCCAGGGCCATTCAAGGCCAGGGTCGCCCTAGCGCCAGGCCACCCGCCAGGGCCGCCCAACACCAGGGCGGCCCCAGCGCCAGGCCACCCGCCAGGGCCACCCAAGGCCAAGGCCGCCTCGGTGCCAGGGCGTCTGCCAGGGCCGCCCACACTAGGGCCGCCCTAGCGCTAGGCCGCCCGCTAGGGCCGCCCAACACCAGGGCCTCCCTAGCGCCAGGCCGCTTGCCAGGGCCGCCCAACACCAGGGCCGTCGTAGCACCAGTCCACTAGCTAGGGCTGCCCAATGCCAGTGCCACCCTGGTGCTAGGCCGTCCGCTAGGGCCGCCCAACACCAGGGCAGCCTTAGCGCTAGGCCGCCCGTAGGGCCGCCCGACGCCTGGCGCCCAAGTGCCTGGTCACCCCGCTTGTGCAGGCCGCCAAGCCAGCCGCTCGCGCAGGTACCGCCTGCTCAAGCACCGCCCGTGTCTGGTCGCCCACCCCTTTAGCTACTATCCATCACCCTCTGGTCATTCATCCTCCTCGGATCGTTCGCCATCGTCCGTGCTGAACGCGGCTTATCTCTTCTCCACCCGTGTGCAAAATGTTGAGAATTCCCCGTAGCCTCGACACGCACTCCGGTGCTGAGGTATCCCTGAACTCTTTGGTGTCGCGTGTTCTTCGTCTAGTGTTTTGCGAGAAGTTTTCCACCGCCGTCGGATTTATTTTGGGAATTTTCTGGAATTTTTAACGAATAGTGGATTAGGTCTTTCTTGAGTTTTTCCGTGAATGTGAATTCGATAATATTGATTTTAGTGCTTGGCATCTTCGTGGTGGTTGAAGGCAGTACTCCCGCCGTGGACGAGGAAAGGGGCTGCACCACTACTATTTCATCGGATTTATGTTTTCAAAATCGATCGTGTGGATTTGTGGTCTGATTTATCCCTCCCATTCATATAACACCCCATACCCAGCACCCGCCATTGCCCTTCCGTCTCATCAGTTGTTCTGCATCCTTTCGTCTAGCTGTCCTACATCACTCACGTTAAGCTCTGTCTCAGAACCATCTTGGGGTTAAGAGTAAAGCATCCCGATGTTGTTTCGTTGGGTGTGGAGAAGCATTGGGAACCCTAATATCTTTCTTTGGAGTAGTTCCTTTCACAGGGTGGTAGCGAGCCAAGTAAACGTGGGCGGGGGGGGGGGGGGGGGACATGGGGGTTCAAGGGTTTGGTCCATGATGTTTATGCCTCCTGGATTGCTGACGATGCCCTCCGGGTTATGGACGTCACACACTTGGATGGCTGCTTGTGTCGTTCTTGGTCAGCAACAGTATGGGTCATGAAGCCCAATAGTTGGGTGGAGTTTCCTACCGTGGCACCGCTGATAACTCCAAATTTAGGGGTTTTATGTTGTTGTTTTAATTCAGACTTGGCCAACAATATTTATAAAAATTTTCCACTTAAATACTTAATATAGGGCAAGTAAGGGTTCAATCCATAGAGAGGCAGAAATTTAATTTCAGAATTTTTTCTCAAGCTTGGGATGAAGAAAATGATTTTAAACGTGGAAAATACAACTTTTTGGGATGTTTCTAGATTTTTATGTAATTTTCACAATTCCCTATGATTTAAGTTAAGCCAAAATACAAGGAGAAACACAAAATCATATTTTTAAACTAATTCCTATTTTCTCTTGGCAAATTAATCAAAAATAAATATTTTTAGAATTTTATGGAATTAATTGACTTAAAAAAAGCAATTATAAATATTAAAAACGACAAATAGAGATTTTTTTAGGTGTTAACATGACTTTAAATAGATTATATGAATTTTCTCAGATTTTTTTTAATGCAGAAAAGAATTTTTCTGATTTTTATTTTTTATATTTTTTTATAATTTTTAAATACTAAAAATATGGTATTTACCTACTATGATGATCGCAGGAGCGGCGGCGGCGGTGGCAGAGTGGCGGCAGTGGCGGCGGCGGCGGAGCAGCGGTGTCCGCGGCAGAGTGGTGGCAGCGGAGTGGCGGCGCCGGTGGCCGGCCAGAAGGTCTGACGGGCCTAGTGTGCCCGTATAGGGCTGGCCTTAGTGGGTCAGCCCACTAAGGTTAGCCCAATTTGGCTAAGTGAAGACTTAGACAAATTGGGCTTAAGCCTTATTGGGCTTAACCTAATGGTCAGGATTTAGTCGATTTGGCTAAGCCCTGCACAGGGCTACCCGGTCCCCTGCGGCCGTGTGCGCTGGCTGCGCGTGGACCGGTGGGCAGAGGGCTGTCCCTGTCGCACGGGCACCGCACTGTGGCGGCTAGAAGACCGAAAGTTTGAGTTTTGAAATGATAAAAAATGATATTTTAATGCGATTTTTTGGGGTTCGAATTAGGGCATGCTTGAGGATCTAGAAAGATATAGGGAGACATTTTAGAGGAAGAAACAAACATTTATAGAGAGATAAAATGTCGAAATGAGAGGATAGAGAGAAAAAATGAAGAGATAGAGGAGAAAATGTAGAGATGGTGTAGAGAGAGTTTGAGAGGGAATTTGAAGGTGTAGATGAAGGATATTTTTTATGGAATTTTTAGGGGGTGAACTATGGATATGGATTAAGGTCTAGAGAAAGAAAGGACAGATTTGAGAGAGAGAAAGAGCCGAAATGAGGAGATAAAGAGAGAAAATGAAGAGAGAGTGTAGAAGGAGTTTGAGATAGAATTTGGATGTGCAAATGAAGAAGATTTTTTATGAAATTTTTAGGGGAGTAAATATGGATATAGTTGAAGGTCTAGTGAGAGAAAAAACCTATTTTAGAGAGAGAAAGTAGAGAAAATGAGTGTTTAGAGTGGGAAAGTGATGGAGAAAGTAAAAAATCTAAGAACCTAAAGCCTCAATGCAAGTTTACTGAGCCTTCAATGCTTCCTCTCAAGTATGTATCCTTATATTTTGCCAGGATCAGGTTGTTTTCAATGCAAACAAGAGATGAGATTGAGAGAAAACTTCAAGAAACTCACATTAAGCAGGTTGAACAACCTGGATTCTGAAAAAATGCCTTGTTCTGCTGGCCAGCCACTTGCTAGAGCACATCCAGAATGAGGGAGAAAAAGTCTATTTATACATTAGGAGAATTACTAAAATACCCCTTTGGGCATTATATATTCTCTTTTCTTGCCATTTTGCCCCTTTTTCTCCATTGATTGAGAGCTTTGCCTTGTAATTTCCAGTTTGTTTCTTTTGTAAGATGTTTTAAGGCCCAATGGGTAGGTCAGGTTGTGGCCCAAGACCCTCTGATCTCTCCTTTTAAAGCCTACGACACCGTTTCATCATTTTCAGCGCATTTTGATAATCACTAAGCTCCCAAAAATCCTCCAATTTCCTAAGAATTGTATCTTCTAATTCCTGTAAATTTCTGCACATTTGGAACTATAAAAGACTCATAAGTAATCAAACTGATTGACTTCATAGAAGTCAATGAAGTAAGTGAAAAATAATCATAATTTGCAAGATTTGGAATTTCTACCTAATGCATAAATATTTGGTTAATTCAAATAATAACATGATAAATTATAAATTAATAATACTAAAAACATCTAAAATGAATAAAAATATATGTTCATTTATCATGTCATCAACCGCGCTAGGGCGGTGTGAGGGAGCTGGATTTGTTGACGGCATCCTCCAAGTTCCGATCAGCTTGCACCCGGCCAGTTGTGGCTTAGTCAGTGGCATAGCAGCTCCTGAAGCCCAATGATATGGTGGAGCAGTTCGCCATTGCGCCAGAAAGCTCTGTGGGATTTCTCTTCAGTGGCGCGTGGTGCCCTCGCCCTACGGCATGACGTCCAACCATTGGAGGATTTACACAAATTTTCTAGTTCTTACCGCTTTTATCTTTGAAAAAAATTAATAGATATATTTACTATATAAACTTATGGGTCATAGTATGTTACAACCTAGCAATATATTTTTATGTGTATAATTAATTATTATTGAACTTTCTGCATCCTTCTATCTTCTTTTAACCTCTCTCTGTCAATTGAATTCATTAAACTCTTTTAAAACTAATAAACTATATTCTCTCCTTATTTCCCTTACTGTGAAACTCATAGCATATATATATATATATACATTTTTCTCCTTCGTTAATCTACATCTAGTTAGATTATCTCTTCATTACATTCATTGATATTCTCATCCATTTCTTTGTCATCAATCACAGCGATACTAAAATTAATAATACAATGTGCTTCTATCATGCAGCAAAATATAGGCCTCTTATTTGGGAGGAGGGACTAAGCACTAGTGTGTGACACAGGGTGGTAGAGGAACCATGTTGTTATGTGGAGAGGACTCCAGGGCAGCATGGAAATCTATTATTATCAAGGAATGACATAAAAACTTGAATCAAACTTCGTGGTTTGTGAGTAGGACTCCAAGCCATAAGAACAACATGGAGTAGAGTGCGATCAGATATTATAATAAGCTGCAAGTCTCATGCAATGGGTGATCAACAATGTAATATATTTCATGGAGTGGACTTCAGGTTATAACATAATTGTTGAGATTCTGATCCCCACTAGAAGATTGCTGGCTTGTCACTTTCGATGCATTTCAGGGTTGTGTAGAATCATAAATTTTAGTGGGAGCTCATTATCAATGAATACGACAAATGCCATAACCTGAAGGACCTGGTAACTTAGATACCTTATTATTTAGTGGGAGCCCACTAGAATATATATGATCTTGAAGGACCTGATCTCATAGAAATTTATATGTCGTTGAGTGACCTGCTATGTGGCATATTTGATGCTCGATAGTAAAACTATAAAGATTGGAAAGTACTTGATGATATTCCTCACATCTGAACCATAAGCCAATGTTCTTCAGAATGATGCTTGTATTGAGCTGGCATAGGATATCACTGAAGAAATATGAGAGAAATATCAAAATTGAAACATTGACTGTGATATGGTTCATTGCTTCATATCTTTAACGAGCTATGAGCTATTAAGACAGTAGGAAGACACAGAACTTGAGCTATGATAAGCCATATGATGAAGTCATTTGACATGTGGAATAGCACTAACAGATATATGATATTGAAGATTCTATTCAAGGTTCAAGTGGTCAAGGGATCTTTATTACACGATGATGTACTGAAGATTATTGAATGAAAATGGAAGTAGCATGTGTTTGGAGAATAGTTATCCACTACATAAGCAATAAACGCATCACTCAATTTCTTCCTAAATCATATTCATAGTTCATTCTTAATTTCAACATGAACAAATATCAAGTCATGCTAGTTGAACAAAAAGTAAGGAATGTAAATAATAAACCTCCGGAAGGAAAACTCCTAGACCTCTCGTTGGTATGACTAATGACAAGATATCCCATATCCTTCGAAAAGAAAATAAGATGAAGTATGTTAAGGTGGCTATGTCTTAAAAAGGGTATACACGACAATCATTACTTTCACGTTGGTCAAGAAAGTCAGTATTAGTGGAACTACAATGTAATACCTTCCTTAGCTTGACGCAGGTTCAGGCATGGAGATGTTTTAATGACAGAAAAGCAGATAAAATGTAAGAATATATAACATAAAGTTGAGGCTAGGAATTATCACAAAAGTTGTGATAATCACTGTATGTACAATTTAGCTTAAGCTTTTTTTGGGAGATCAGCAACCTTTCAAAGGAAATTATGTTTCAAACATAATAAACAACATCAAATGTATTTTGAAAAGACATGGATATTTAATAACTATTGTGAAAAACACTTTCTCCCTTTAATTGAAAAATGGAGAAAGATCAGATTTGAATTTCTAATGAAATTTGCATCAGTAGTCAACGGAGAAATATCCATTTGATGTTTCTAGTATTTCCACATTTGTTTTCCTATTAATATAAACAAGAACTATGTGAATGAAGATCATATTTAAGAGCTTGAAAACATTGGCATAGGAAGATTACACAAGATGCATTAGATGCATGCTTCGTGCACTTGGTTTTGAATCATGTGCAACGAGCTAATGATTTGGCAATGGTGAAAGTGTCATATTTAAGTCTTCAAAAATGGATAATGTGCCATGGATACAAGTTGATGTATGTGACCATGTACATGAAAGACTCTCAAAAGTTCCGCTCAGATTGATGATAAGAATCATTGAGTAGAGAATTCACATAAGTTCTTGAGGGATAAATGTTATTAACTCAGATAATTTCTTCACATACATTTGTAATTAATGGTTCATGAAACAATAGGAATCACACCTTGTTCGACACAGTCCAATCCATGATGTACTACCCGAGTTTGCTAGTAATGCTCTGGTTACATTTTGTCATTGTAACTACATATCTACGGAACTTTTTCCAATCAAATGTATGACTTCCAATCTGTTAAGAATTTTATGGTTTGATTTTTTATAATATTATTTGGTTGATTATCTACATTATTTTTAATAGTTTGAATGGATGTATTATCTTACTTTTAAACAGTGAGGACGTTTATGAGTTGATATTTCAGGAAAATTTGCGAAAGCCGCAAGAAGAATATGATAATTACAAGTTTTTTAAGGGTTGATAAACCATTTGAATTTATAATTCAAATGGAATATTAGGAAGTGAGGAAATATTATTTTTGGGGTTAAATATTCCAATATATATTATGGCTCATTTAGAAAGAAAAAATAATAATAATAAGTTAGTATGATGCTTGGAGTCTCGTTATTTTCTCTAAGGCATGGGTTTTTCCTTTGTGATTCCTCATGGGATTCTCAATGACATTGGTCAGTTCATTTTATTTTACTATCCTACGCTTCGTTGCTCCAAAAGTCAGTTTGTTTTGTTTTTCCCTCTTTCACAATCTGAATTCCTCAGCCATTCTATCTGAGAGATCTCTTTCTTTCTCTGTGCTATTATCTGAATGACAAAGCTCTTTCTCCTTGAGTCCCTGTTTTGGAAGAACGATCTCTCTCTGTCTTTGATATTATTGAAAGAATGCTCTCTCTCTCTCTACTATTGTTTCTTTGAATGACCTAGATCTTTCTGAAATTCATATGAACATCATGTTGGAACCTAGATCTCTCACTTCAGCAACTCACATAGAGAAGGGAAGAACATGCACTCACTCTCTTGATCTCACACAGAGAAAAAACATTTAAGTTCTCACTCTCTTGATCTCATAAAGAGAAACAAGAAGAAAGAACACTTTGAGAAAGGAAGGAACCATGATGCACACATCATACAACAACAATGGAACACATACATATTTATAGGCCGTCCCCCATAAATGCCTATGGATTTAAACTCAGCATGGCCACACACCTGTCCATGTACTTGGTCTTCCAAGAAACCCAGACTTCTGCTGTCCTTGAACTCAGTTCCTGCCTCCACATCACCCTATGCCATGCTGACTTGTTCTTTGTTGACTTATTCAAAAACACCAACTCCTAAATTAAGTCAAGATTAAGTGTCTCTCTATATCTTCTATTTGTTTTTTGAAGACCTAGATCTTTCTAGAATTCTTATGAACATCCTGCTTATTGGTCTGAACTTCTTCTAAACGTCCTACTGATTGGTCTGAAATTCCTCTCATCGTTCTGTTGATTGGTCTGAAATTCTCCTGGACGTCCCGTTGATCTCTCTGAAACCTTCCTGAATATAATGCTGATCTCTTTAAAAATCTTCGTGAAAGCTCTTCTAGTCTCTCCGGGAATCTTCCTGAACCTCTTACTCATCTCTCTGCCGATCTTTCTGGCATTATTCCACAACGGTGAAGATGATACCTTAGCTTTCTTCTTGAACGGCCAATATCTATTTGGAGGCTTCATACCTATGCGTCATTGGTAATTCAATATTACTTCTTCTGAACATGAATAGCTGATCTGTGCTCTCTCCAAAAGTCATCACATTCAAGTTCAGAAATCTGTTTCAAAAATTCTGCCACCATTGGTTGATCCTGATATATTCCCTACATCTTCATTTCACTGAAATTATCAGCAGTGTGATTGTAACTCTTTCTTTTGTTTCTATTTTTTGCTGGAGATTCATTTGAATATTTCACTCCATAATTCAGAGTTTACATCAAAGTATATACTATGAAATTCTGACATTATTCAATCTTAGGAGTAATATCTTTGAACTTCTTCGCTTAATTTAAAATTAATAGTACTATAAACTGTTTTGGAAAACAAATATTTATCTGAAACTTTCAAATTATTTTATTGAAATAAGATTTTTGATAATATAGATTATTGCTTATCTTTTTCTCTTGCTCCGCAATTTCCTACAGTGTAGTACATTGAATCTCTCTGCCCTTTCTCACAATAGGTAACCTTACCTTTTCACCGTATTATTGTATACATTACCCGATACAAGTTTTATTCAAGATTTACAGCTTTAATAAATTTAATCACGAATTTATGAAGCTATAATACTACAATCAATCTTGAATAAAAATCTAAAACTTTAAAGTGCATTGAAAGTAAAACTTTCCACGAATTTATTTAACTTAAGTATTTCTCTGTAGCTTTATTCAGATTTCAGATCCAAATATTTTTCTTGGACTTTACTTGAATAGAGCTAATAATTTTACTTGAATAGAGCTAATTATTTTGAATGAAATCTTTGAAAACATCAAAGGATAGCTGTATCAAGGAGTTAGAATACTAACATTTCAGGTTTAAACACTGAGGCTGGGAAGACCTATCTCCTACAAAGTTTGCAGTTTTAGGGTCTTCAGACACCTATTAATATCCAGAATGAAAAGAGGCATTAAAGGTGCTCAAGGAGAAGACTCAAAGGGAAGATTTGTGACCGTCTATATTATTGGGATCTTCAGATTGTGCTGTGAGGCAAGAGTGATGAGATTATAGATTAGAAATGTGGAACATAGATGATCTTTTATTTTTCTGATTAAAGATGGTTCAGGGTCTTAGAGATTCATTTTGGTTGGATTACAGAACCAAATAGGTTGGTTCATGAATTAGAATAAAACGTTGTCTCGGCGTGAGAAGAATAATGTGTTAATTCAGGAATATAAAGTAGAATTTTAGAAAGGATTTTAGTTTTTATAACAGCAATTGAACCCCCTTCTTAGTGTTTTTGATGTCACTTTTTTCGAAAACAAGGCATAAGAGTTGTGAAACTGAACTTTGAGTACCATAAAATTTGGGGTTTGATCCCGTTAGATGAGGCATGATTCTGAAAAAACTAGAAGAATTCATGACAAGTAGGTGTGGAATTTACCGGTATCTGACAAGTTTTGAATACTAATTTTTTCATCGCGAGGAAAAATAGGTTTTTATTGCAAATGGCCTGTCATTCTGCAAACAATATAAATAGCATCTCAATATAATGGTCTGTCATTATGAAAAAATTAAGACAATATAATTACTGTGGTGAACCCTTATTTGATTTGTATGCAAGTCAGTTTGCGTGCATCTCTATTTCATTTTTTCATTTCATAGGCTTTGCTTTCATCCAGAAAACGTGCATATAAAATCATATTTCCAAGATCAGTTTTTGTAGGAAAAAGTGGAGATCTATTCGTATAAAGATTTGGTAGATACATGTGTGGAAAACTTTAGATGCTCACTAAAAAAAATCATGGATTTGATATGTCAAACAGTGATTATGCTGAGTGCTCTATTTTTTTTCTTTTCAGACCCACTTTGATTCTATATTCTGCAGTGCAGTGAATCTTGTCGCATGTCAATAACGGCATGATGAGTTCTAAAAATACAATGGTAAAAAAGGAACAAGTAAAAAAAGAGAAAAATTGTACAAAAAACTTGAAACAAACGAAGATTAAGCATTAACGAAAAATTAGTAAAATTCTTTATACGTGTTTGGTGAATGTTAATTACAATGCATGCCTTAATAGGGGTTGTCATCAAAGGCAATAGGCCCTCAATCAACTAATTGGCTGGTTGTAAGTGAGCCCAAATAGCATTCTTAGTTCAATTAAAAGGGTACAGAGTTGGACCATATGGTGAACAAGCAAAACCACTTATTTAGGAAATAAATTTTATATCACATGTGGATAAACATATTCTCTAAAACTCTTCAAATATTTGTGTCGATTTCACTTCATTTGTTTGGTTTAATGACTTAATCGAATTCCTAATTACTACCTTTGGGTATTTAAGGTCGGGTTTATTAATGACTTAATGAAGATTAATTACATGAATATACTATTATACAATGGTGATATCTTGAGTAGAACAATGTTGTAAGCATAACTAAAATTTTGAGATTATTTTAAAACTGTAATCGTTGACATAATGGCTAGCTTTTATCTTTAACACCTTTTGTTATTTACGTTCCATCATTTTTGCAAGGACTGATGAGGGCAAAATTTGAACTTCTGGCAAAACAATAAATATAAAAATATGAAATTAAGAAGATTAATATTTCATACTGTCTGGTTGATGAAGGCAAATTGCGTCTATAATTATAATGATGTGGTAATTTTAATATCCCTTAAATCAATTTTTTTTAGAACACATAAACTCACTCAAATGTATAATGGGAGCAAGGTCGTCTTTGCAGGGGCTGGCCTTTTGAGGTGACTTAAATAAATGAGTTATATTGAAGAGGAGATAATAATAGAGTGAGAGGTAAAGAATAGGATATAAATATATGCAGACTAGGAAGTGAAGAGACTAGGTTTATATATGATAATAAGTAATATGGACGGATGCAGCTAGGGAGCGCAAGCTTAGGCTCAGTGAACTGCTTGAGGATGCCATGTGACAACAAGACCAATTAACCTTTATGGATCCTGTAGTTGGTGCATCTCACATGGGATCCTTAAGCTTTGAGCGATAATGTCACAGGGCATAGTCGCTCCATAGAGTGAAGGATTGTGACTGATAACAAGTGCATTGCTAGGGTGTGGAGTAGGATGCTCATGAGGACGTATGGAATAAGTTGGATGCACCCACAAGGGGATAGAAAATGAAGTTTCCATGTATCTAGTTTCTTTCTCAACTTTGTTAATAAGGCATCAAAATGATGATGATGTGTAGGCCCGAGAAAGATGGGCATCCAAGATCAACAAAAGGAAGGCATCCTCGTGAGTAATTGGTATATTATTGGATGATCTGAGAGCTCTTTACGGTGGTATAGGGGTCAACCATAAAGCTATTCTTCAAGGCATTGACAAGTTAGCCAAAAGCCCACTCGTACGTTATATGTACACTCACAAACTCCTTTATGATTTTTTAGATCCATTGAGGATGCCTGGGGTTGACGCATCTAGCATTCAGCAAATCTTACTTGTGTCTCATTCTTTCTTAGGAGACTCATGCATCGTGGCCTCCCTACTAATGATCGGGTGACCCGTATTTATCACTCCCTCAGTTCGTGCTGCCATTGTTGTCTCGCCTATCCGTAGGTTGACTACAGAAAATATTTTCTTCCATAGTGAGATTCTCGAGTGTTGGCACAAACTCACTTCTCATTTGTGCCCACTCTTACACACCAATACAACATTTACACCATTAGTGTTTTATAAGATATTTATCTTGTCAACACGCTCTTAGCGGGGCCCTTATCTACACATCACCATAGATTACTTACTAGGGGAGATATGAAAAGGGCAAAACTCTTATCGTTTTTAAGGTCTCCCATGCAAACACTAGATATCATGAGACATGTCAAGAGATGTGTACAACGCACACACCACCTCATACCGCCCCTAGCCCCTAGTTCAGGCCTTACGTGAGATATTCTCTGTATTTGGGGCACTCCGGTGACCTTAACCCCCATCACGACACGACTATAGATTGTCGATAGCAAACCACCACCAATTGACATTCTAAAGCTGAGTTTGGGTGGCGTGGCCAAAGGAAACCCAGTCCCAGCTGGTGGCGGTGGTATCCTTTGTGATCACACATGGAGTATCATTTTCACTTTGTCTATTTTTATGGAGTTCAAACCGACAAAACAGCCATTGCTATGGTGATACCGCTAGCTTGTTCCTATACGACGAGCAAAACCTCCACAATATCGGTATAGAATCAGACTCACAGTTATTAGTTGATATGTTTCATGCAGATTCATGTTCGTAGTGGCATCTCTAGAGCATACAGAAAGACATCATGAGGTGTCACCACTGCTTGGCAAGCCTCTGTCATCAGTTGCACGAGGGTAACCAGATGGCGGACGCCCTAGACAATCATGTTGTATTCTCTTGTGCCCCTTCCTCCATATTCCTTGCTTGGCAGGATCTCCCCCAAGCAGCTCGCAGTTGTCATTGTGTTGACCTCCTCAGCCTGCTGGCTCTCCGCACGTGTCGCGCCCTGTTGAAGTATGGCCACTGTGAGTGGCGTATAGCATGGAGCAATGGGGGCAAGATCGATTGTTCTCTTGCCTAACTGTTCTACCAACAACACACCTCACCACTAACATATGATGAAGTTTGCATACATTCCATGCATCCTCACCGCTGAGGGCCACAAAGTAAGTAGCACAATTGAGCAGCCTTCCTAGGATCTGACTAGGTATCGCTATTCTATCCTTTATATTATTACTCCATGGACATGGGCAAGTACGATCAGTGTGCAATTGGGACATTTACGCTCACTCCATGCCTGCACACCTATAAAAACTTCAAGCCTGCAAAACAGTGTCGAGTACGACCAACCAAAAGGTTGTGGCCATAGACCGATCCATCCACGCCTGCACACCTATAAACACTTCACTTAATAAAAAAACGCCCTAGGTGATGCCAGGCACGGATGGATCGGTCTATGGCCACAACCTTTTGGTTGGTCGTACTCGACACTGTTTGGCCAAGGAAAAATTGATACTAATTAGTGAAAGAAAGTGGTAGAAAAAGGACAAAGTGAGATAGCGATAAGTAGGATGTTAACCAGCTCAATTGTTGGGATTAATAATTTTATACATAGTGGATATAGTAAGTATTTAGTAAGTAGGGGATATATTAAATTGATGATAGAACTAGATAGAAGAATCAGAGTATCAAATAATTAGTAGAAAGCTAAATGAAAACAGAAGAGGATATAAATACAATAATATTAAGATTTTAGTAAGATAGGGAAAAATATATTATAGTAATAAGAGGTAAGTAGTTAGTTTATGAGGTATTTAGTTTTGCAAGAAAGTGAGTATTATAAGTTGAATGATGTATTTACGCTTAACTTTTAAGAGTATAGAGCCTATTTAATTAGTAAGAGAACCAATTAGATACCTCAGAAGAATTTCTAAGGTAGTTTAGCTAACTAGACAGATAGAGTAATTAATTTTTGTTTTCGTTAAGAAAAACATAAGTGAAAGAGATAATAACAAAAGGAGAGAGAGGGTGGCGTGTATGTATATATATCTATATAGATCTAAATGTTTTAGATTTTATGGTGAAGATGTGATATCTAATTTAGAAAAGAATTGAGGAATTAATTAAGTCATAGAGAGGAAGAAATCTGTCATGTTGAGTAATTGATAGTACTTGAATAAAATCTATCATGTTATTTTACTTCATTGCAATGAGAGCGAGCTTAAGAATTACTGGATTTGCCCTGAATCAAGGAATGGGGGTGGGGATGCCAAACACCACCCAAAAATTTGGTGTGCTTCTTCCCCCTTTCCTCTCTTTGTTGCTGGCACACAATCCTTGCTTCCTCGCCCTTTCTTGATTCCTCCATGAGCTGTCTGCACACCTCCAGAGCTATCATGGTGACACCTCGTGCTTCAAACCTTGGAAAGGACCTTTGCTATTGTCATTTTTTCCAATGACAAGAGATACTAAATTTAGGGCATCCAAGCCCTTTACATGGCTTGGGAAGGACCTTCCATGGCCATAGTTACAGTGGGACGGTCTTGGGGGATCCTCCCAGACTGTTAGATTCCCAAGAGGTTCCCCCTATTGGCCAGAAACTACTGCTCGATGATGGTGTTGATGGCTAGCGGTGGGGAATAACTGCCCCTTGCCATCTGATCCTCTTCATATAGGGTCTCAGGACTGAAATTAAATTACATCCATGGACCCCTTTAAGTTGGTGAACCCATGCCTCATCAGTAGGTTTTCTTCATGATTTGGTAGTTGTGAGGCTGCGTCCTTTGCCTCAGCAGCTACAACCTATCAGAACCCTGGAAAAATGAAACAATTAAATAACATCAGAAATATCTGACTGTCCAATTTTTCGTAAAGTGATTTGGACGATTGACATCATTTCGGCCTATTTAAAATGGACTGAATGACATGTGCTTCGGGCCGCATCAACTCAAAGCCCAGAAAAGATTTCCCCTTTTATTTCTTAAGATCGCAGCACGTTGAGCCGTGATCGTTTTTGTTTTTCTTAGCTTGAACCAATACAGATCAGAAAGATTCAAAATTGCATTGATCCCATGTTGGAGAAATAAAAAATACAAGATACGATATAAATTCTTTATTTCTATTACTCCTGAAATTACTTAACATTTCTTTCATGCGTGCGAGAACTTCTTGATGGGCCTTTAATGGCCTATGTGTGGCCCCTTTGTTTAAGCTGCCCTTTGTGCTTAGTCTATTAGCGGCTGGACTCCTTGTACAGTATTGCTTGCTGCTACTGGCTAGCCTAAGCCCTATGTGCTCAGTGGCTGGCCGCTGGCTTGACTCCCACTAGCTCCTCCTTCAGTTGGCCACTTAAGCAAAACCTCCCTTTTTGTTCATCTTCATTTATTCTCCTCTTCTGTTTTTCATTGAATGCACTTAAAGTTGAACCCATACTACTTTAAAAATATTTTCTAAATGTCAGCAAAACCTGGCCATCAAGCACTAGATATATTTCAAATGAGAAGAAATGGTCATGTTGAAGATCATCGAGAATTAATAGATAAAAGGGAATTTATATTAAATAAAATTAATAAAATGATGCACGAAATGATTCTAAGATGTGCATATTTTTTATACTAAAAATATCTTATCACTAATCATTATCAGTACAAATGCCTATTTGAATCTTGATAAATTACAAATGTGCACTTTTATAAAGTCTTATATACAATTTTGAGCCATAATTTAATACTTTCACTCGAAAGGCCATAGAGATCTTTCACTCCTTAAAGAAAATTTCAAGTATTTTCCCAGCATTTCTTCAAGAGGATATTTGTTGGTAACATGAATTCAAGTCCACAAATTTTGAATTGTGTTTTTTGGTGCAAGGTGATACATGATTCAAAGGAAAGAACAAAGGCCTCTGAATTCATACTTCCTTGACCCTTGTGATAAGTTTGATTTGGCTCATTCTTAATGAAATGAATGTTATTGATTTTGAAATTTGTCATTCATAAAAATCCATAAAACTTAGAATAACACCTCTTGGTTGAGGTCTCAATGTTTTATAGGGGTTTGAACATTCTACAGAATTATTGGGCGGCTGACTAAGAATATGGAAAGATCAACCTCTTGATGATTGATTCAATTTGGCTTTGAATATTTTTATCTCAGATAATATTTTTTGGTAATTTTTTTACACATACATAGGAAATGGAATTTTATCATTTGGTGCATGAATGAAACATACCTTAGTTTTAAGCAATATAGGAGAAACATGAATCAACAAATTTCATCCAATGATAAAAAGAGAGCAGCAGAGAACTGTAGGAAATAGGGACCACAAACTGATGTAATATGTAGTCGTTGGGATCGGTCGACACGTGTTACAACACAGGAAACAAGAAAATATGCTTGATTTAATATATGTATGACCTTTAAATGTAAATCAAAATGAATGTATATGGCAACGGATCCAGAAACACGATTTAAATTAACTCTCGGTTGGGAAAATTAATCACAATTAAACTCTCAATGACCCAAAAAATTGACTAGACACCTATTACACAAGGAGCTTGACAGCCAAGTGGTGTTCACAACCCTCGTTATCGAGCATCAGTGTTCTATCGCAAGTAATTTCCAATTACTCGATGTTGGTGGTTATCCTAGGAATGACAATGTTGAATTCAGTAGAGGAACAGATAGGTGAAGATGACACTAAAGAACAAAATAATACTGACAGAGAAGAAGAAATTATAAGAACCCTGCGTTGGGCGAGACAATCGAATGACCATGTGAATCTGAATAGAAATGGAATTGTTGGCCCTTAGACGTATGCCGTTGATAAGTATTCAGCCTTGTGCGGAGGAGAGGACTGGTTGTTGATAGCTTCAAGCTCGGGCTGGCATGCATGTGAATTGACAACCATGACTGTTGTCGTAATCGGGCGAGGAGGTTGAAGCAACTCACATGTTGACCAAGAACCGAGTGGTGTACGTAAGGGCATGGAGCGAGGACGCAAGTGCGCACGCATGGGCACGTGGAAGCAAGGCGCGTGTTAGGCCATGTGCAGTGCGGGGCTGTGTGGCATGGCAGACGCCGCACAGGGGTTTGCTCGACAAGTGGATGCGCAGCACAGGGACTTGTGGCGCTAGGCACGCTGTGAGGCGTGCGGCGTGAGGTGAGGGTGGGAGGCGTGGGGTTTATTGGCGAGGTGTGGGAAAGCGCGGCACGAGGGCATGCGGCGTGGGGAACGCGGAGGTGAACAAAGATGTGGACAGCGGCAGCGGTGGTGGCTATGGCAGGAGCAGCGACGACGGTGGCACAGCAATGGTGGCATTCCTAGAAGCAAGGGTTCTTGAACGGCCGCCCTTCAAGAACTCTTATTCTTGAAGAAATCCAAGAACATACGACGGTCGCGGATTGTCATCGACGGTGATTCTTTCCATCAAGTGGCTTCGACGTGGGATACAGGCACAAGATGACGAGTAATCCATGATCTCAACGCGTTGGGAATCTACAACTAAACTCTCTCTAAAAGAAAACAAGACTCTAAAAAGAAAATTTCAATTTTCCCAAAATGACAACCTGCCTATTCTTGGACATGCCATTCCTTTATATAGGGAGGGGGGATGCCCAAGTGGCTGATAACAAGGGGGAAACCCGTCATGGGACAATATTCCCCTTAACGTACATTACATTTATGAAAGAAAATAACAGACACAGCCCAAAACATAGTGGCCCAATCTGATTGTTCTAGGAAATTAAAATACAAAGAAATAATCTGTGACATTTACGGATAAGAATTAGGCCGGATATTTGAAGCTGGAATTACGAACATCAGCTCAAGCAGCTTGGCTCAGTTGAACTTGTCCCTATGTTGATGCAGTCGCGATGGTCCCCCATCACAAATAGGGCACTATTTCTGCAATGAAGTAATAATTACATTTACAGATTATTATCTCATAAGTAAAAAATTTCTGATCCAACTGAAATATATGTAATTAGGGCTTGTCTTGAGTACTGCTTAAAGAGACTTATTATATACTAAGTGTACTCCTTGATCAAATGCCTATCCACTTGTATTGTATAACATTATGTTATATGCCATCTTCATTTCCAGTTTTCAGTTGTAAATAGTATTTACTGGCTCTGTGGATAGCACATCATGTAATGGAACATAATATTTACCAAAATTAATTCACAATTTTCATGAGAAATTATGCAAAACTAATCCACACTAGATCTTGAAGCGACATGTTGTTTTTAGTTTTCAGGTTATTAAATGTTTTCAAGGAAATAAATGGTATCAAAATTTTAACATCGATAAATCACATTTCAAGCTTAATCTGTATTGGTACACATTTCAAGATTGGTGTGACCGTTAGATTGGAAAATTGTCCCATACTTGGCATCTCCTATAACTATCTGAGGTTGCGATAATTGCTTGTTTATCCTTAAATTATAATGATGGAGGACCATCCAGGAGACGCCATTAGCCTCGCCGAGCTGCTCGCGCCGATGCTCGCCACCCGGGGTTTAAGTACCCCACGTAAGCATCCTATCTTTTATTTGTTTTTGTCTTTATTTGTTTTTCGTTCTTGGATTTTATGAATTGGGCCGGTGTTTTGGACCCGTCCGCCTTATGTTTTCATTTTCAAATGTAACCGTTAACGAGAGGCCGAACCACGTCTTGCGACGGTTCGTCCTCTCCACGATCCCACTTGGCACCTATCCTCATTATATATGGGGATAGCATGCCCAAGTGACGATTGAGTCATTTGTTGAAGGAAAATCCAACTTGTGTCTCCACCATATCGTAGATAGGAAAGTAGAATGTAGAGAGGAGTGGCTGACCTCACCCACGTCGAGATCACTCCGTGGAGTAGAGCCCGCATCCCCCACGTCGAGACCACTCCGTGGGAACGCGCCCAACGTCTTCGTTGAGATCACTCCAAAGACGCCTAAAGATTTCAAGACTCGCCATTTCTTGGAGCCCAGAAGACTTCCTTGTTGAGATCACTCCGAGGGTGTTTTGAGATTCAAGAAGTGTTGCCGATGTCCACTGTTTCAAGATTGTCAAGAATTCCGCCATGCCGTCCAACAAGAACAAGAAACCCTCCCGCCAGGATTTCTTCTTGGGTGGTTCCTCCAAGAAGTCACGTTCTTGGAGTTCTTGCAAACCCCCTGCTACCACCGCGCCTCCGCCCGCACGCCCGCCTTGCTCGCTCGCCCGTCGTGCGTGCCTCCGACGCTCTCCCTACACGCACCCGCGTGTCCGTCCACCGCCCGCGCTGCCCGCCTACACGCAGACGCCCACGCCGTGTGCAGCGCTTCGCCTCTCCTCCGCACTCCACCGCGTGGCCGCCCGCCGTTCGCGCCATCCGGCTGCAAGCCGGCATCATGCCACGCGCGCTGTCCCGCCTTCGCCGAACGCCTTCGCGAGACCGTCCCACCGTCCGCGCTGCTCAGTCGCCGCCACCCACGCACGCGCACTCGACGCCCACGAGCGCGCAATTTGTGCACGGTCCCGCGCAGGCGGCCGCTCGCCCTTCGCCCTCGCGCGGCCTGCCATCCTGCTCGCACGCTCAGCCATGCGTGGCTCTGCCCCGCGCACAGCCGGCCATCACGCCCGCCAATTGGTCCTCGCGTGCGCGCTCGGGTCAGTCCACAGCCAGCCCTCGCGCAGCTACACGTGCGCACACCGCCGTACATCACTGTTGGTCCGTGCCAGCACCCGGCTCCGCTTGTTCGTCTACCGCCCCGAGGACTTACGTCGTTAAGTGGACTATCATCAATTCAGGTACCTATTCATCTCCCCTCCATCATTACCAGTATCATTACTTCTTTCAGTGCCGTCGTCCGCTATCTCGTCCTCTGCCTATTTTCTCCACCATCTCATCGATAGTTTAGCCACATCGTCGAGAGTTAGGATTTCTTGTGGTAAAGGGTTAGACGTTGATTCTAGACGCTGAACACCTTTTGGGCCGTAAAACGCCCCTCATTTCTTAGACGTCTAGTTGGTCCTAAGGGTCATTGGGAGTTTAATCGGATCAATATCTCGTCTAGTGGTTGGCGTCGACTTCCATCCCCTATTCGTGGTTGTACGAATATTGCTCATTGAAGGGATTTTTTTCGACTCGGCATACATTCATTTAACTACGAACTCACATCTCATTTCTCTGGTGACGTAATACGAGCCGTCCGATCCCAGCATGAACATCATATTACATCATATAATTGTATGTCTCTGCTTTAATTATAATTGTTTTTATCTCTCTTAGGCCTTACATGAACTAACTGATCCGTTGACATATGAGATTTCAGGTGTGGTGTAAAATATATTTATTTTACATCTACTATTTGATTTTTTCCCTCTCTCCTAGTGGACTTTCTTATTCCACACTTAATTTATAAACTTGATATACAATTTATGAGTTTGGTTTAAAATTAAACCCCAATAAGCTAATTCATTTTGAA
This sequence comes from Wolffia australiana, assembly GCF_029677425.1. Lineage (NCBI taxonomy): Eukaryota > Viridiplantae > Streptophyta > Magnoliopsida > Alismatales > Araceae > Wolffia > Wolffia australiana. Next base: position 7,307,361 of record NC_135842.1, read on the forward strand.
TTCAGATGTCAAATTCTCCTTTGATGAATGTGTGAACTAAATTACCAACAAGTATCCTGATTTCACCAATCTTAAATAAGTTTCTCATTCAAAGTCTTTAGGTAGCTATCCGTCCAAGTTTTGTTTTTTTCATATGATCATCCCTCATTAATTTTTTTTTAATTAATTTTAAATTTCCATCACTTTTTCACAACTCATGTGTTGTACCATGTCTTCAACTGTCGTAATAACTCTTGGGATTTCTTGAGTACATGAAACATCTTGTTTAATATACAAAATAAATATTTATTTCAAGCTGTTTGAAATCTTTTAGGAAAGTTCTTGAATATTTCTTCTTCAAGCTTCCCTTGGACACATGCATTTTTGAGACTCACTGATGAAGATCCCACTCCTTGACAACTTTCAGGAATATAAAGTTTTTCCAGCTCTGTAAATGTTCCCAAGTGGTCAATACCATAAGCCTCGGTATAAGTAATTTTCATTGATTATCTACTGCGATATGAGATGTCAGACAAATGAACATCTGACATCATAAAAATGGGATGGAGTTTGTTTATGATATCACACTTTGGTTCACATATTCGAAATAAAATAGATATTACATATCAGGGTGGGCATCACAAACCTAACTACGGATTGGCAGTGAATGTTGATATGTAAGTGACATCAAATGGATAACTAATTGTGTTTGGAATATGACTGTTCAGTCATTTTCACAGGATTCCAAAAGTTCTAGCTTCAATAATATTTTTATTTATTCAAGATTTTTCACCTCCTAATTATGAAGACATGATTTTCAAAGTCGAAACATATATTTTTCTACAACGTTATGACATTTAATCTATGAAGAAAATAATTTTAAAGTCATATTACATACTTTGATAAACCTTTGACATTATATTCAAAGAGATATGACTTTCCTATGTCAAACTGCATATTTTTAATGTTTTTTAATTTATAATATGTGTTCTGAATATATTTTATGTATTTTAGCTCCTTTTCACGAGTTTCTTAGACCCTACCAATCCACTAGATGAATCATAGAAGAGAGACAAACTTGGAGGGCTGAGATTCAACTTTAAGTCTTATTATTTCACAATTTAAAATTTTATTTTTCAAAAATCAATTTTTAGCTTCATCTTGCCCCATATTTCCATCCATACAGGTGAATCCATGAAAAGACTTTTTGATCCATCTAAAAATCACCTTGGAATTAATATGTCCATCGGTGGATTCAAGGAAAGTGATTTTATAGGTAAAATAACAGGTCATCAGAAACTTTATTGAATGATATTGAAGGGAAGAAGTTTTGGTAGAAATTCGTATTTAAGAGTAATTAATATGTATGTTAGGTATATTTACTTACTTAGGTCATCCAATAAATATTCAATGACTTAATATATTCACTAACTAGACTACCGAAAGGCCAGATTTAGGGGTACATTTAAGTTACTACGTTTTGTTTTTTGGTAGAAAACATGGTTTTGGGTACGGCCAACCAAAGGGTTGTGCTCGTATACAGATCCAACCCTCCCTTGGATGCCAACCATGGGAGTTTTATATATGTAATGGTTTAAGGTTTGTAAGATTTTATAGGCATGGAGTGAGCGTAAATATCCCAATTACATATGGACCCCACTTGCCCACGTCAATGATAGAAAACAAAATAGATACATTATGGGTGCATCTATACGTCAATGAGGATTCCATGAATGCCAGCAGTTGGCACCTGTGTGCCAGGATTGAGTTGTGTGGACCAAGTGTCATCATCGCATGCATCGAATATCCTCCTAGATATCCACAAAGTAGACATTGTCTAGGTGGGATGTCCTTTACTCCCGTCCCTAGTGTGCCTGCAATCCACAACTCATGAGGCCTGGTAGGTGTAAGTATCCATCATGCGAGGAGCGCAGACAGTTTGAGCATCTCGATGGAGAGATGTCGCGAGCGTCTTGAGGAAGATCCTACCAAGTAAGGTAGGGGGAAGAGATACGAGAACGTACCACATGGTTGGCAAGTGAACCTTTCGTTTGGTTACTCCCGCATAGCTGGTGGAAAATTCTGGTAAGTCAAGCTTGACAACGTGTGATGTCCTCCTAGGCATGTTGAAATTGTCACTAGGTTCACGAACCTGCACAGACCATATCAACTAACACATGAGTTCAATTCTTCCATGATACCATAGAGGTTTTGCTTCTCATAGAGGAGAAAGCCACTGTGTATTGCCATAGCTTCCACGTATGTATTAGTTTGATAACCATATAAAAAGAAAAAGACAAAAATGATACTAACTATGTGATGTAAGAGGATACCACCTTTACTAGCCGACCCCGGGTTTGCATTAGCTGCACCATCCACATTGGGCTTGAGAGATCCCATTGGTGGTGGGTGCCAATGGACAATCTATAAATATGTGATCATGGGAGTCAAAGAAATCGGGATGCCCCGGTTACGGATGACCTTGCACATTAATAATGAACCTTGCAGTATAGGTGGAACTAGGTGATGGGTTCGGTGTACCCATTGCTTCATACGTTGCATAACATCTAGTGCGCTCATGGTGAACCTTGCAAAATGAGAGGAATTTCTCCTATATCTCCCACATTAGGTTATTAAATTATTAGGTTTAATGTAAAATACCCATTAAGTAAAAAATGATCGAAAACCGATGTTAGTCTTTCATTGGGTGCCCTCCTCCTAATCTTTGTGGGCACCCTCCCCTTTTTATGTGATTGAAATAACAAGAAGGTCCTTCATGAATCGATGGTATTTGTCAATTAGAGGACAGTATGATGTGTATGCCAAGGAAAACATGAATACATCTAGAGGACAGATAGTTTTCAGCACAAGTTGACTCATTGAAGAAGCCAAATGGATAATATATTTTATTATAACCAAGGTGATTAAATAGTCAATAACTTTAGCTCTAGGTTTGAAGGTCAATTCTGATTCTTTTTTTCTCTAGGTTGGGTGTATTATCTTTGTATCATCAATAAGGGCCACAAAGTCCATTAATCTATAGTTTGGAATATATTGTTCACTAAGAGAGAGAGAAGTGCAATAACCCAAATGTATCTTAGTTCCATACCAAAGTATCATCCTTCCCACTTAGCGATAGGGAAAAAAATTGTTTGTTTGCAAACATGCAAACCGTTGTATGCGAGCATGAACGCAAACAGGAAAATACAAGCCAAAGAAAGTCTATGAACAGTTTCCAAACAGAAGAACCATTTAGATCAATATTGCATAGAATACAAAAGGCATAAATAAAGAACCATCTCTGTCTTTTGCTCACATCCTCCCTCTCTTTTGCTAATCATCTTTGCATCTTCTCTCTCTCTGGCTAATATCCATTATCTACCCTATATCTGTGTCTCATCACCTGTCAATGTGTTTCTATGTTCTGCTCATCTAGGGATAGCATGCACGATGATGGGGCCATCAACCCTTATCATTCTCAACACATGGTTTGAAGGTGCTTACGTGTTCAATAATTTGTATATCCTTTTGATTAAAGTTACACTTTTGAGTTTCATTTGTTACTTGAAACTACTCAGAGTAATTGTGAATCAAATAATTATTCTTTCAATTTTATGAGAAGTTGGTTGATGTCGGACATCGTTGATGACTTCGTCTGACGGGTAATTCACTAAGGGAGATGTGACTACGTGAATGCGATGAAACCCTAGATGAGTCTACATGCAGGCTCCGACTCATGGGGTTTGCTGGGTTCTCAGCTCCAAAGTGGGTGACCTGTGATGGTGACAGTGACCTTCTTACCCTCATTGGAGTGACGACGGCGACTAAGACGTTGAAAAGAATAATTTGGTAGGGGTTCGCACATAATTCTCTCACCTATCTCTAACCCGAGCACGGTGGAATGCCCAAAGAAATTCTCAAGTCGTAGTTTTTCTCGAAGTAATTCTCTCACCTATCTCTAACCCAAGCACAATTGAGTTGTGTCAAAAAACATACTGAAAAAGATAATGTAACAGATGAGCAAGGGATGATGTACCTCATCAGTGGGGCCGCTCGTGGCTGTTGTCTCCGTCGGTGCAAGTGCCAATGCAGGCTGATGTAGGGGGAGGCGTATTGTGGAGGGGTACGGCCTGAATTGACCAAGGGCAGTGGAGCGGCGCAGGATCATGTTGTTGGAGAGCGGAGCCAAGGAAGAGGAAGGGATGTCCTATGCCAACGACAGATGCAGACAGCGCGGTGTGCCCAATAGTGGTTGTGAGTGGTGGCACAACACAGGCATGAGCGTGGGCAACAGCTATGAGCGTGGAGACTAGGTGGGGGCGCAAGCACGACAACCTCGGTCTGTGGTTGCACGGGTGACACGGGTGGCACGGGGCCTAGGCTGAACACGACCATACAACTCATGCCATGCGTGGGGGCTTGCCGGGACAGCATTTGAGGGACCCAAGTAAGGGGATACCCGTGCGGCCGATAGTGGCAGCCGGCCGGTAGTCACGTTGGTCTTCTCAAAGAGCCTGGCACTACGACAGACAGGGGCCCAGAGAGTCTATGGTGCGAATCGATTCCCAACCTTTCCCGTAGCACAAAGAAATCCACAAGCATTGACTATTATATGCAGACACCCTTGGTGGTTGGGAGGTCCAGTTTGGACTGCATGGTAGAAGGGCACAAAGGCCAATCCATTGGCACAGGTCAAATGCAGAATACAGTTCTACGCAAGCCAAGATAACAGCCATGGATGTGGAGTTTGCATCCACAAAGGCATGGACTCGGAACAGCCCGTGATGACTCACTATGTCCCGGCCGATGATGTGGACTTAGATGGGAATCTTCGGCGCTTGATGAACCAAGCAAGTGATGAGGGCCGCCGTACTTCCACCCCTTCTGACCTGACCAAGGGTCGTAAGAATTCACGTCCAAAGAAAAATGCAATTGGACGTGCTAAGAGAAAATCGACAATCATCAGAATGTGCAATCAGATTTTGCGCGAAATAGAACTCCACATTGGTTCAACACAAGTGCAAAGCCTCCACTAGATACTCCATGGGTTAGTGGTGAGCAAAGCAGCCTTCCTTCTTCTACCTTAATGTCACTATTCACCCTCCTTTCCCTTTATTCTTCTTCTCCTCTCCTCGTGGGGGACTATCCAGCTTTGAAGATCCTATTGAACCAGTTCGTCGAGAGAAGGCTTGCGTGTGAGACCTAGACTTTGGAGTACCCGGCCTCGTCAATGGCCCATAAAGGTTTTATGTTATCTTTACTTACATTTTCCTTATTTAGTTGGCCATGTATGTCAGCCGCGTATGGGCTTGTTTTTTTTTGTTCGCACGTGTTTGGACCACTATATGGACCTACACGTTTGCGTGTGTGCGAGACCGTGGGTGGGCGTATTAGTGGGTTTCTCTTTCCTATTACGGGCCCTAATGTCTCTTAATTGGGCATTCTCTCCTTTATTTATAAGGGGGAGGCCCATATTTTCCCCTATAGGAAGGGCTAAGAGAAGAAAGATTGAAAAAAATGTGATTGTCATAATTATGAAATTGCCACAACAAAGTTAGGAGAGAGAAACAAAACCCTAGAGTTCACCCGAAACCGCCCCCATCTACGCCAAAAACACCCACCGTCGGTGCCTTTGCCAGAGCTCTAGCCGTCGTCTCACGCAGCATCCTCGGACCTCCTGTGGTCGCTTACTGCCTCCCAGACCCCCATTGATCACCATCAATGCGCCCTTGGCCATCAGCGATCGTGTGGTGCTTCGCAGCCACCCATGGCTGCCCTTGTCATTTTTGTAGATTCATCGCCATTCCCCCGACCGCCACCAACTACCTGTGGCGCTCATGTTGCTCCTACAATCGCTATCCACTGACCGCCGCTGTCTCATCTCTGATGTGCTACTGTGTTGCCACATCGTCATAATGCCAGATTACTATACTTCAATGCCTCATCGCATTGTTGCATCCATTTGCAGTATCATCGCACCAACGCGGAGCTCGCCACCAATCGCTGCCGAACCAGTCATCACCTCACCTGCTGCTTCTTGTACTCTCATAACTCCCTCTCCGCATTATATTATTTCTTTCAATGCCTCCGAATGTTTTCTCCACCGCCTAGGTTCGGATAGTGAGAGTTTGGAATACATTAGTGGGAATAGGTTTCTATTAGTACAATGTTGGATGAACGTTGCATGCATGAGTGACAATAGTCATACTCACACCGTCCGCCCTCAAACCGTTGTCCGAGTCATCGGGAGCACAGTATCATTCCTAGGTAACACTTACCAGAGCCTAATGGTCATTGGTGTCTGTCGACATCGTATTTATACTTCTCAGTGATTTCATCGTAGCATCATCCCCTACATCACCTTCACATTAGTCATCTCCACTACATGACATGACTGTCCTCGCCCTACCTGTGGTGTAATACGAGCCATTTGATCCTGGCGCCAGTCGTGTTACATCATATTGGTACCAAACCCAGGTTGTTCTAACCTTTGTACTTAGCACTATTGGTTGATAAACCCAAAATATGTGATGTAATTATACATATTTTAAGGGCATTTTGGGATCATTTCACATGTATTTTATCCAGATTTTATGAAATATTGCATTTCATGCACTAAATAGAGCAAATGATAAAAATTGCATTTTAACGTCTTTTTATAATTCATGTTATACAATTTGAATATTTCTTAGTTTTTATACATATAAGGCTTGTTTAATTTTCTAATGTTCTATTTAGTATGTTGTTTATGAAAGTGCAGGGGTAAAGGCAGTACTGAATTTGAAGAAAGAAATAGAGAAAGCTATTGAAGGAGATGAAAGAAGAAAAATAAAGGAATAAAAAAATTGAAAAATGGGTTTATTGGGCAAGCTGAGGAGCCGGAGAGGCACAAAAAGCCCAAGCCAGCGGTAGGCCACCGAGCACATGGCTCAAGCCAGCCCACAGCCAACAGGGCTTACGCGATCGGCGGGATAGCCCAGGCCAGCCATACAAGTTGCACACGCCCATAGAGGCCCGCAGGGACTTCCGCGCAAGAGAGGTATGTATTTGATTTCAATGAAAGAAATGTGCGGGACATTGTATAGCGTTTTGTCTTTTTTAATCTTTAAATATGGGACTTAGATCCCATAATCTTTAGAATCGCATCGGGTTGGGCCCATGAAGAACAATGGGATCGCAACCTAACGGGCCGCGATCTGACCAATTTACAAAACATATGTTCGTACTTGGAGCCAACCCGACCCAAAGCCCTTTGATAACATGCAAATAAGAGCTGATATACTGTTAAGTTCATCATACTTTGGGCTTCTAATACTTAAAAATATTCAATTTTAATGCATGTTATCATGATTTTAGTTTAAAAGAAGAATTTGCTTAAATTTGAAGTTAAATATTACAGTTGATAAATAATTAGGTCAATATTTACATTTTCAACATTTTTTAAATGAATTTTTAATAGAAATTAAAATTTTAATTGACCATTTATATAAATAAAAATGGATTTTAGAAATTAATCAAACTTTTTTCCGCATTAATAAACAATTTTCATGATTTATTCCATTCATTTGTGAATTAAAAAGTTTTTTTTTATTTAAACTGGCGCTTATTGGGCCAGTTTTGGCGCTCACCGGGTCTTAGATGGCGCAGAGCATACCAGACCACCGCAGACCAATCAATGCGAGGATTGTGTCTTCGGTGCACGACATGCACATATGCAGCGCCGTGCATGTCACGCACCACATGTGAGTGCACGGTGACCAATCACATGCGGCTTAACTCGCTCCGTGTGACCCAGCAAGTTAAGTGCATGCGTAGCTCTGGGCGGGTTTCCTACCGTGCAAAGCACGCGCACCTAGTACGGTGCACACGGAGAAAAACCCGTACACAGCACCAAAAATGGCAAAATATGCTGCGTTGTACACTATACGTTCAATGTGAAAACAGAGAAAATAACAAAATCGGAAGAACTTGTTCTTTCAATTCCGCAGAAATAAAAGGAAAAAATTGAAACATTAAGGGCTGTTCTTGATTTTTAAGCTCGAGGATTGATCGCGTAGCCTCCTTGAAGACTTAAGGACAGCTCACCGTGATTTGAGACGTAAATTTTGAGAGAAACTTGACGATCTGGTGCCACAAATATTTCTGAAATTCAGGCATAAAATCATGGAAATTTGGCTGTTCATGCGCAGATTTTTCTCAAGTTAGCTCTTAGATCATCCCAGGTATTCCTAGCTCTTGATTTTGCGTTTAATTTTAGCAATTTTTGAGTTCAAAGTTACGTGCGAATTTGTTGATGAATTTTCAATTTTAGTTTTATTCATTCTTGAATTACTCTTATTTTAGAATCATTTAAGTTTCAATAGTCCTCGTTGAGTAGGTGGGAATTGAAATTGACCATGAATTCATGAAAATTTGATTTGAAATACCATAGTTGGCAAATCGTGTCACGCCTTGCCAATTTACGGTAGCTTTTAATTTTAAACAAAAAGAAAGGAGACTAAGAGTTCAATGCATGAAAATTAACATTTACCTGGTAACAATTACTCAGTGTAGCAATCTACAATTTATTTGAGCTCAATTGGTGCGCCATTATGTTTGCTTCGATTACTCTCGAATCAACAGATCATAGCAAGTATTTGTGGACTCGGGACATGTTTACAATTCAAAATTAACTTGGTAAAATAATAGATTTTGCAATTAAACATTACATTTCGATTTTTTAATCCGTGAGAACAGTGAATAATTTTTGGGTAAAAATTATGAGAATTTAATATCAAATCAACACATAGTCAATCTAGTTAGAAGATTATTTAGCAATTCTTACCAAGAATTGCTAACTAATCATAAATCCGAAGTTTATTGATAAAAAAATTTAGAAATTGAATCTATGTTAATTGACATGTTTTGAGTTTAAACTGTAGAAGGTTGAAGACATTTTTCAGGCATTGTTTTTACTTGGGTAAAAAAGAGATGTCATCTTAACCAAAATTAAAGTTCTAAACCCTACATTGATAAAAACTGAATTTTTCCCGATCGCCTCCCTAGGGTTCAACCCCTTACTCAAGCATTAAGGGATATATAAATTTTAGTGATTAACTTCGAAAAACCCCCTAAATAACGACATATAAACATCTATTTTTGAGCTTATCACGCGTATCATTTCTAGCCATTTTAAAGGGCGGATATGATCTCAACTATCTGATCTTTGTAAGGAAGATCAAACGGTAGAGATCTTATACGTTCATTTTGATTTTTTAATTCACTCTTTTAAGGCCTCTAACGGATCTTGCTGTGAATGACGTGACCGTAGGACCCATTGACAGAAGAATTAGAGAAGGAGGCGGTGACGTAGATGGTCTACGAAGACACTGACAGGGAGCTGACCGGGCAACAAAGGGATACACCACTTAATCTCGGTCCACGGCTGCGATTTAATCGCAATCTTTGGACCTAGATGACCCCATCAAAAGGCCATGGGCATTTATGTCCTCTCTCGCCGCTGGTGGCCGGAGGTCATTTTCAGCCGGTGAGGGGGGACCGCTGGGCAATCCAATGGCACGCAAGGACTCCCAGGGCCGTCCCCCCCCATCAGGCGGCCTAAGGGACCCCTCCTAGGCTTTAAAAAAGGGTGGAGACTATCGAACTTCACCATCTCCGACAGCAGGAATAGAGGGACAGCGGAGGGCTCTCACAGGTGACTCAAGGGCTGGTTGGGGTGCCGTGACACACCTCAACTGCTCAAAGGACACTTAAGAAGATCTCAAAGGTTAGAGCATCGTTGGGTCGCACTCGGACGGAGGAGGAGAGCAGGAGAACGACAAAACAGAGGCTTGTCGGCGGCGACCAGCGTCGCCACTCCTATTCTCCAAATGAGGGCGTTTGGTGAGATCCAATCATCGTAGATTATCCCTCATACATTCGCTTTGATTTTAGCAAAAGAATTGAACTGAACAATTCACCACATAGTGCATTTTTTATCGAGTTTGATTCACAGATTTTGTTGGGGTAATTCATCAAACTCCTAGTGTGTGCGATAAATATATTATGATTTTTATAAGTTCCACTTTATAAACATTTAAAAAATATACATATCCTTATTATCGACCCTCTTTTGGGCATTCTGTCGAACGCCTGGCGGTCGTTTCACAGAAGTACCCCTTTATCTTTTTCACTACAAAGAAAAGTTAAAATACATATATCGTCCTCTTACGGGCATTTGGTCGAACACCTCTCAGGTGTTTGACTAAATCAACCCATTATTGCATTAAATCAATTAAAAAACCATATAAAAATATATAAACCTATAAAACCTATTAGAAGAAATATACTAACTATAGAACAAATATTATACTTATAGCAATAATATAATACTACTATAAACGAACCTATACTAATAGACATACTTATTATTTACTAGTACTAATATGTTTATCCTATTCTAATACCTATATATCTATATAACTACTTAGAATATTCCGATTAGGTATTTTTTAAGTCTTTCCCTCTCTATCTTTCTTAATATATATAAGTATTGTTCTAGCTCACCCATCTTAATTAAATAATATTTCCCTATCTATTAAATGTATATTTCTATTCCTCTTTTTACTTACTACTAATCACTCTTATTAGTTTCTCTATACTTTGTCGCTAACTATTTTAGTATCATCTTTAAATATAACATCTAATTCCTTAATTCATTCTTATTCTTAGTATCTCTAGTACATATATATAATGTTAGATATTTTCTCTTCTACACTTATATTATAACCATGTTAACCTAATATCCCTTCTGCTTATTAATTAGTATTATTATTACATTTTATTAACTAATAGCACTATTATTGAATCTAAACCTAAACGCCAGTCCCTCTAGTGACGCCCTTACTCTCGCTCATACATCTTTGAGTATGTTTCTACGTTTTAGTAATTTGTTTGATTGTAGTCAAACTAAAATTACAACGACAATTAAAAATTAACACAGCAATTTGCCTTTGTCATTGGTCCTGGAAAAAAAATTATTTTTCTCACCTTTGCACGTCTTGCACACATTCCATTTTCGAAACACATAGCACGTGCATTCATGCATATACTCCTCATCTCATCATTTAGTAGGAGTTTCCTATCCTATACGTAGTATCTGGCTAATACAATGGGTCAGAACTATAACCCCATTCGAGGAGACTACATGATTGATCATATATGGGGGAATGACACCATCACTTATGATCTCTTGTCAGAAGATCAATTTTACATTTATCATTCGCGCACTTGGATGAAACCTACCCGAACACCTATCCGGAGGATAGAGATCGCGCTTTTCTGATTCTACCGCACCTCATAGACCAAGTTGGCCATGTCGGCGTCCAACCCAGCAATATCAATCACTTGAGCTGGTTACCTCCCATACTTATGGAGCGAGCCCGACAGGTGGGGCAATCTTTTCACCACCATCTCCTCAACCCATACGACTTCCACAATAGCCGGACGACCGTTATCGACAGCGAGACGATCCTTATTGTTGAATGCTGATCACCATCCAGACGCTCACAAATGCTTCCAAGATGATCGTTACACAGACAACCACAATCAGCGCAAATGTGATTACTATCTAGATGATCGCTACCATGGCAATCGCCATTAGTACAATCACTATCGACATCAACACGATTGCTATCGGGATGATCGTTATTAGGATGATTACTACCAAGATGATTGCCACCAGGACGATCACTATTGACCGTGAGAGGATCGTTACCACTAGTAGGATGATGGCTACCAGGACTACTGATAAGCCAAAAATAGGGGTAAAAACTATGCAATTTTTAGCCCTTGTCGTTGTGGATTTTGGCTTATGCAATAAAATTTATAAGAACTCCACTTAAGACGTATAGTGATAAGTACGAGTGTCGTCCAAGGGAAGCTAGTAAGGAATTCGATTTGGTCGTTTCACTCTGATTAAACTGAATTTGATCTTCAATGAGGATCAAGTCACCCTAATTAGATGAGAATTTAGAAAGGGGGGTAGAAGAGTTGAGATGAATAGAAGAAATATGGAGCTCTAAATTGGCTTCTTTGATCCTAATAAAAGGATCCAAGAGGTCAATTAGAGAGGTTTAAAGGGAATTTTTAATTTGAGTTTGGTTTGTTTTTGCAACTTTGATAATTCAGAACTGAAATGGGGGTAATTTAATCTCCTAACAATTAGAACTAATTTTTTTAGAGTTTTTCTTTGGAATGCAGTTGAATACTTAGTTGAATCCCTCAAATTCTCCTCTCAATCCTAATCAGTGCTTGTACATGCCGCTCAAGCCAAGCGATTTAGAATTTCAGATCAAAACCAAGAAGAAGAAACAAGAAATTGAACTAATCTCATACAAAATGCACAAATCCAAATACAATCAAGGAAAAAGTACCAGATAACTTGATCCAGTGTGGGACTCCTCTCTGTCTTGCAGCTGTGATAGAGAACCATCAAGAATGACCCCCTCCTCCCGAAATTCGACTTTTATACCTAGGTAAAATGTGATAAATTACCATTTTACCCCTAAGGAGTGATTAATCTATATCTGTCAATACAAGCTTGATCATGATGATCCAACCATATAGATAGAAAGAGGGGGTTAAGACGAACAAATCCATAAAAAAATCATGTCAATCAGACTTCTAGATCAAAAGTTATTAATAAATGAAGTTAAACCAATGTTAACTATTGGATTAATTCATTTATTAATCAATTTATTTTTTTTAACCGCAGGCTGAGGTGTCGCCCGTCTATTGGAGGTGACCTTTCAACTTCTTCTGGCGGGTTCTCTCTCCTTGCGCCACCTACCCCCTGGCAAAAATCAGAAAACAAATAAAAATTCAAAAGAGCGCGTTTTGCATACGTTTTGATACGCACGTAAATGTGTGTTTCTTACTGATTCCTTCTACTTACACTTCGCCACGTCACCGCCCGTGCGTGCACGTTGTACGCGCTGCGCGGGCAGTGAACTTGCCTCTTGCAGCTGACGTGCGCGCGACGCAGTTGGATTCTCATCCAACGGCCCTCATAGCGCCACGTCGACACACGAAGTGGACTTGGGCCCTTTTTTCGGCGACGTCCTTTACAAATTAACCTCTTGCAATCCGACGCCGCCCAAAAGTATTTATAAATGTACCCCTTTTCAGATTCTCTCTCCTCCGCTTTTCTCTAAAATATTAAAACAATTTATAATACATTTGCAATCAAACCCTGAACTATTTTAAATTGGATCTTTACGCCTGTAGTGGCGACCGAGAGCTGTTTTCAGGGTCCTTTTGCAACAAAAGTTCGCAAAAAGGCCCTTCAAAGTTTGAAAATAGTAAAAACACTTTTTTTCTATTATAAATATACCTTTTTTCTTAGAATAAATGCATTTCCTCTTCAAATAAATCTCAGAAAAAATCCTAAAAATTCGTAAAAAATTCTAGAAAATTCATTGATTCATTCCCATGCTGATAAATGTCGAAATTAAATATCAAATTTGTCATTTTCATTCAAAAATAGTTATTTTGAGCTTCCATAATTCCTTTAAAATTCATATAATTAACAGAAAACTAGGGAAAAATCAGAAATTACTTGAAAACATTATTTTCAGGTAAATATATGATAACAACCCAATTTTAAGCTCTTTAAATGCATAAAATCATGCTAATAACAGGAAATAAAGACAAAAATTAGGGTGTTATCAACTACGACCCCCAGGATGATCGTTATCAGGAGCGAGATAACAGCTATTGTTTGCAAGACAACAATCCTATGCAATATGACGATCTCTACCGACATTAGGATGATCACTACCTTGGCGATCACCGCATGGATGATCCCTACCACGCGCATGATGATTACTATGGATATCCAGATGACTGTCCCCAGGCACAAGACGGCCGCCACTAGTAGCAAGAAAGACACCAGACAGGAGGACCACCATACGACCACTAGGACCTACATCGCAAGCCGATTCCTATCTAGTACCCAGCTTCGAGTGGACCATACCCACCATCAGCCCCTTATGTTGACCCGACCCTGCATGGGGAAGGATACCCCCATGCACCGACCATGTCTTACGCTTCGTAGGCAGCTCCTGCGTTGCACACCTATGGGGCCTTACTCGCGCCCTAGGCCCATCATACTTCTCTTGTACTTGTCGTGCCTTATGTGCAGCCCGCATCCTATGTCGTGCCCGACATGCTGCCGTCGCATGTCTACCCACTGGCCACGCATACTTTGTATGCCTCACATGTGCCGCCAGATCCTTATAGCTAGAATGACCCACAAGCGATGTTTGTGCCTTATGCGTTGGCTACAAACTCTGCACCACCTTTAGGGTATTACCGGACTTTTGCGCCCTCACCACCACATGTTGTACAGGCGCCATATGCATCCTTCACACCGTGGACACCCTCGAACAGTATGCTCCACTGGCATCGTATGTGCCTCAAGCGACTTATACGCCCCTTGTCACATACCAGCCTTCTTGCATTGCTTCAGAGTATGATACTCAGTATGATGAGTCCCCGCGGAACTATGAGGACTACTATGGTCCACAGTATGATGATTCCTATCCGCGAGTATCCAACAATGAGTATTACGGTGATACTATAGAGCCTCCTCGTAGACCCTCTCGTGCTAGGACCACTACAAGAACTGCTCGTAACACACCAAATGCACATGCGTTCACGACTTCTATTGAGTCCCCACCAACTTCTCGTGTCCTTGCCGTGCATGAGCTATATGAGCTCAAGATTGCCAATAGTGTTACTTTAGTGGTAGACCCACTGGAAGGGCATCCGCCATTGTCGAGGCTTTAGTTTACTTTCGTTACCGAGCCAGACATAGATGTGTTGGATGTCATGCCTAGTGATGACCTTCCAATAGAGACTCAATAGAGACTCTACCACAACAGACCATTCGAGGTAGTTTATCCACTGATTCGGAGCTAGTAGAGCTTGATGCTGCGATTTCTCGTGAGACTGTCCGAAAGAGTTTCCTCTACTTGAGAAACTTCAGTTTACCTCTCCCGATAAGCTCGAGCTAGCTGAACTTGTGGCTAAGTTTAGTTATGGATTCCCAGATGAGCAGGCGGAAGAGCCTCTGCTACTTTAGACGTTATAGTATATGGTTTGCATAGTTCTAGAGTTAGTTGAACCATTGGTTACCATTAGTTTTCGATTCCCGATAGGGCCTTCAGAACAGCCTCTGCCCATGGTGATGTTGCAGCTTGGATTTAGTATCGATCTAGACTTAGACCTAGTTTTAGTCATGCTTCCTGTTTATATCCTGAGAGAGATTGTGGACGATTCACGATCACTGCAAAAGTTTTTTACGTGTTATTGACCCCACGGCTGAGATGGTGATAGCTGTGCTTTTTGGGCTAAAACCTATATACCACGTCCCCACGGACCCAAATCACATTCACGAGCAGAGGTCTGATGCACCTCCGTATTTCCTTTCTGATCGAGATGTTCTATTCGTGAGGTACTTCTAGAAGCTGATGTGGCTTCTCCGAGATTCACAAGTTGGTATTATTATGACTTATCTCTCTACCATGGATAGATGGACTGAGGCAGACTTCTCTCCCGTATATTACTTAGTATGTTCTTGTGATACGAGAGATTTCCTGATGTGGTAATGGATTATTCCCTGGCAGAGTTGATTATGCTCGATACCATGTATGGCCAGATACCGCGTAAGCATCCTAACCTCGCCCTCTTAGTCATGCATTTTAGGCTCTCAAATTGTAGAGTTGCATTTGCGCATCATGTGAGAGAGTCACGCCATAACATTCATGCATGCATTGCATTCTAACATCAGAAGTCTGAACTCATTGTCAATTTACATTGGCGCCCAGTTAGTTACTGTGAGGGCAACTTGGTTCTGGATAGGTAAAGGCTTGAGAGATACTCTCCAAGGGCCGCTACGACACTTCCGCTCTCATAGTGCCGAGCCGTTCTCAATAGTCCGGATTGTTGGGAAGACTGCATGCGTTGTAAGTATTTCCTCTAAATAGGGAACATTGAGTCAACATCAACGTGTCCAACCATGAGTCTTACCAACCCATGCTGCCTCGTTTCTCCTCTAAAAAGCCTTTCCCTTCTCGCCCTAGTATCCATTTGCGAGTGAGTTTGCCAGTCCACCTTCCCTAGTTTGCGCCCCACGTAGGCATGAGAGCGTAGAGGAGTTACTAGGGGAGATAACTAATGTTGCAGGGAAAGGCGGCATGAGACGACTGATCCTTTTCATGGGAGGGTTCCTCTACCCCCCCCCACCCCCCCAAAGCACTCGTGGATACAGATGACAAGCTCTGACGACCCGTCCGGCGTGAGCTATACCCTTTACACAATGTAGTTAATCTCAAGCTCGATAGTGCCGAGATTTCCCCACACTTGGAGGATGTTGGGGGACCATCCAGCTTTGAACACCTTGTCAAACCAGTTCGCCGAATGAAAGCTCAAACATGAGACCCAACCTTCGGACTACCCAACCTCATCAACGATCCATAAAGGTTTGACATTATATTTCATTGCAGTTTCCTTGTTTAGTAGGCCATGTATGTCGGTCGCGTATGTGTTTATTTTTGTGTGTTCGCACGTGTTTTGAGCGTTGTATGGACCAACACGTTTGCGCATGTGTGCCGCCATGTGTGTCCTTGTTAGTGGGCTTTTCTCTCCTATTAGGGGGCCCTAATTACTCTTTATTGGGCCTTTTCCCCTTTATTTATAAGGGGGAGGCCTATATTTGTCCCTATAAAAGATGGGACCTGCCCATATGAATGGAGAAGAGAAGGAAGATTAAAAAATGTGAATTTTAAGGATTTTTACTTATTTTTTAGTGTTTTTTGGATTTTTCATCATAATTATGAAAATGCCACTACAAAGTTAGGAAAGAGAAAGAAAACCCTAGAGTTTGCCTTAAATTGCCAAAAATTGCCACCACTGCCACCTTTGTCAGAGCTCCGGCCGTCGTCTCCAGTAGCCTCTTGCGACCTCTAGCGGTCGCCTGCTCCCTCTTTTGATCGCATGTTGTCTCTTGCGACCGCCAGCAGCCCCCCAATAGCCACGCACGCCTTTCCACGGCCACCTGTGCAGTCCCGCGGGCGTTATTTCTTCTACAACTACTAAATCCTCTTGCAGTCGTTGCATGCCTCCCGTGGCCTCCGGCGGCCACCACACAGTATCAGGTGGATGTCCCTCCAGCCCCCTCTCAACAACCCGCACGGTCGCTTACGGGCACTATACCACCCACGCGGCTACAACTCTGTTGCCCGCACGACCACTTCTTACTCACCCGTGGGGCAGCCCTTTGTGGCTTGCGCAAACACCTTTTGCCACCGCCAGCAAAGCAGCCCTCTGCCTCCCGCCTGGCCGCCCTCTACTGCCCACACGGTCGTCCTCTATTGCCCACACGGCCCCGTCATGGCCTCCCGCGCGGCCTTGCCTTTGGCTGGCTGCACGACTGTCTCTCGGCCAGTCGCACGGCTGCCCTTTGGCTGCTGGCAGGGCCACCTCTACAGCCCGCACAGCCCCGCCTCAGTCATTCGTGCGGCTACCCCTACCGTTCGCCCAACCCCAATTCGGCCGCCCTTAAGTTGCTCCACGGTCGTCAAGCACTACCCGCGGCTGCCCTTGCTGCCCTAGGACACCCTCAATGGGCCCAACCTGCCTTCCACTGCCCGTCGCCGCCCCACGCTGCCGCCTTTGGGCTCCCCATAGCAGTCCAACACCGCTGTAGGTGCTCGCGCGGCTGCCATTGATCGCCCTTAATGCTCCCTTGGCCATCAACAGTCGCTAGTGGCGCTTCGCAGCCACCTGTGGCTGCCCTTGCCATTTTTGTGGATCCATCGCCACTATCGCGACTGCTAGCAACTGCTTGTGCCGCTCACACTACTCCTACTATTGTGATACTATGTTGCCACGCCGCCATAACGCCACATTGCTACGCTACCACACCTCATCGCATTGTTGCATCCACCTCCAGCATCATTGCGCCTACGTGCGGCTCGCCGCCAACTGCTGCCAAACCAGTCATCGCTTCACCTGCTGCTACTAGTATGCTCATAACTTCCTCTTGACATTATCTTATTTATTTCATTGCCTCTGTATGTTTTCTCTACCAGTGGGGTTAGGTTAGTGATAGCTAGGAATGTCAGTGGGAATAAGTTTCTATGAGTATGATCTTGGTTGGCACTTTGAACGGTGCGCACACGAGCAACAACAGTCGTACTCACACCGTCCACCCTCAACCCGTCGTCCGGGTCATTGAGAGCCTAGTGGCATTCCCAGGTTGTACTTACCGTAGCCTAGTGGTCGTTGGTGTCTGTCAATGCAAAATTTCTACTTCTCATTGATTCCATCGTTGCATCATCCCTTGCATTACATCCACATTAGCCATCTCCACTACATGACCTGACTGTCCTTACCCTACCTGCGGTGTAACACGAGCCATTCGATCTCAGCACCCGTTGTGTTGCGTCATCTTCGCCAACACCCAGTGATGCCCTCGTGCGCGTGGCACCTACACGAGCTCTTGACCCCCCACGGGTCGCGTGAGTTTGAGATCTCCCTCGGAGGCCCTACGATGATGAAGTAATGGACGAGTAGAGGTGGCGGGATGAGGCCTAGAGAGATCTCCATTTCGACCGTTATCCTGCATGCGTCCCTGATAACACCCTAATTTCGGTCTTTATTTCATGTTATTAGCATGATTTATGCATTTAAAAGGCTTAAATTAGGGTTGTTATCATATATTTACACAAAAATAATGCTTCCAACTAATTTCTGATTTTTCCCTAATTTTCTGTTAATTATATGAATTTTTAAGGATTTATTGAAGCTCGAAATAATTATTTTTGGATGAAAATGGCACATTAAAAAGTTTATTTCGACATTTATCAACATGGGAATTAATCAGGGAATTTTCTAGAATTTTCTATAATTTTTTACGAATTTTTAGGAATTTTCTGGGATTTATTTCAAGAAGAAATGCATTTATTCTATGAAAAAGGGCATATTTATAGGAGAAAAAATGTATTTATGCAATTTCTAGACTTTTGGGGCCTTTTGCAGCGTTTAGTTGCAAAAGACCCTGAAAACAACTCTCGATCGCCACGGCAGGCGTAAAGATCCTATTTAAAATCATTCAGGGTTTTATTGCAATTTTTAATATATATTTTTAATGTTTTAGGAGTAATCGGAGGAGAGAGTGCGCCAGTATATACGCAATTACTTTTGGCGGCATCCAAAAGCAATTCCAGGCTTTTAAGGACTTTTCTGCAAAAGGAGGATTCAAAATGTGCCAGCCAATGAGAGCGACACGTCATTGCGTGTTTAAAAACGAAACTAATAAATAAATCAATTTTAAATCCAATGGATTAAATTGGTTTAAAATTGATTTATTAATAACTTTTGATCCTGAAGTCCGATTGAGATGATTTTTTTATGGATTTGTTTGTCTTGATCCCCTCTTTCTATCTGTACGGTTAGATCATTCAGATCTAGCCTACATTGATAAATAAATATTAAGTACTAAACGGGGGTAAAATGGTGATTTTTACCCTATAACCTAAGTATAAAAGCTGAATTTCGAGAGGGGGAGCTCATTCTGGAGGGTGCTTCATCACAGCTGCAAGACAGAGAGGAGTCCCAGCCTGGATCAACAGTTTTGGTATTTTTTTCTTTCATTGTATTCAAACTTTTGTGCATTTTGAATGAAATAGGTTAAGTTGTTTGTTTCTTCATCTCCATTCTAGTCTGAACTTCTAAATCGCTTGGCTTGAGAGGCATGTACAAGCCCTGATTAGGATTGAGAGGAGAAATTGAGGAATTTTACCTGGGCATTCAATTGCATTACAAAAGAAAATTATAAAAAAATCGTAAAAAATTATAGAAAATTCTAGAAAATTCCCTGATTAATTCCCATGTTGATAAATGTCGAAATAAACTTTTTAATGTGCCATTTTCATCCAAAAATAATTATTTCGAGCTTCAATAAATCCTTAAAAATTCATATAATTAACATAAAATTAGGGAAAAATCAGAAATTAGTTGGAAGCATTATTTTTGTGTAAATATATGATAACAACCCTAATTTAAGCCTTTTAAATGCATAAATCATGCTAATAACATGAAATAAAGACCAAAATTAGGGTGTTATCAGTCCCCTAAGATGCCAATGCCCGAGACCAATGGGAACCCCGAGTTAACTACGACCGTGGATTCAAGGCCGATCCTACGTCCTGCCGAGATGAGTACAAGCAGCCCCAGGACCACCTGTACGTCGAACCCGTCAAGGTTCCTTGATACCCCCCATGCGTGATACCCGATATCCGTGCCTCACACGATTGTGAACCACGATGATGGGTTGAACAGGAGTGCGACCTAACACCGCCTCGACGACCCATCGATCACGATTTCAAAGATTACCTAGTGCACGGTCAGCACCCGGATGACTATGAGCGCCGACATGGAGAGCATCAAGCTTGGACCTAGAAGAACCTCTAAGCTGGCGTCTGCAACTTCCAAGGGTAGGGGAAGTCAAAGGAGTTCATTGACTGGGAGTCGAGTATGAACTCCTACTGCTTATGGTACTAACTGTGGTTACATCACCATGACCTTGCCATCGCTAGGCAAACGAACTTGTGTTCTTTTTTGCACTGGGGACAATGGGTCTTGGACCCTTACACCACAAACTCGACACCGAAGAGTGCCCGGAATAGAATGGTCGGGCTAACAATCCCCCCCCTAGAGCAGGGACATGATATCGATGACACCCTACCACTCTCGCCCGAATGCGGCGCTCGCCCAGTAGCCCGCGCAACCCGCCTAGAGCGAGGACATGTCGTCCCATCCCAAACTCCCTCAGGAGAGTTGGAGTCCTGAGATGACTCTTACACTCTTCGCCCCAGAGATGGATGGTACGACGCGCCCGCGTCGCAATCGCAGTATCATCACACAGATAATGGTCGAGCACCATTGTCCCACTCCCGGTGGCTAGCGCACCCTGAACTCCATAGTGAATTGCCCCGCCGGGTTGAGCCCTTCGAAGATCATCGTCAGCCATGTTCCTCATCCACCTACTGCAGTAGTATCAGTAGAACGTCATGGTTATGCATCTGCCCTGCATGTTTCATCATTGCATCAGCATCCTCGTGCTAGGATCACGAGTCTCACTGTATTGTACAAGTAGGTTGCCAACTCGCGTTGCCTGTTCTGAGTGTTCAACATGGTACACCGTTTGGTGGTGAGACTTAGACCGGAGAGCTATTCTCCCGGGACGGCAACAAAGCTATGTGTTCATAGTGCCGACCCATCCTCGATCCTCCAATGAGTGGGCAATCCTACCTACATCATCAACAGTCCTCCCCTCTGGAGGATTCACTCCACGTGTAACGTGGCAGACCTGGTTCCATACCGACCCCTTTCTCCTCCTTGACCCAGCCTCTCTAGACCCACTCCGCATGACGGAGCTTCCCGCGACCACCACCACCCCCCCCTCCCAGTACTATCATCCGACAAGCATGAGTCAGTCAAGGGTATATGGCAGAGAATAGTTAACCATGCAGGGGACAAGGCCTCGCAAAGACTTTTGGTGTAGGGACGGGAGCACATGTGTAGACCCTACGTGGTTGCCGAAAACCGAATCGCCATCAACCGCTGTCGCCTACGACCCCAACTCGTCGGAGCCAAGTTCTTCTGACCCCGCTAGGATTGATGGAGCACGAGATCCCGCTTCATCAAGGATGACACCGAAGCCCACTACGTTGCGAACGACACTTGGCGGCTCGAGCCCCGCAATATTGACACTCAAAGGCGAAGGCAAAGGTACCCTAGTAACTCTGATTTTTGAGCCATATCCTTGCCACGGCCATTTCGTTTCGAGTCCTGTTTTAATTTTTTCTGTATTTCTTTTTTTCTTTCTGGTTTTGGGTTTTTAAGGGGACCCTATCTAATGGGGCCCTATCTATTTAATTTTGCACCTCTTTCAGGGGGCCCATTACCATTCCCTATATAAGGGATGGAGTTGACGCCCAAATGCCTTGATCAAGATCAAGACGTCAAAGTTGAATTTTGAAAGGGACCCACCATCACTCACCATGTGTGAGAGAGGGAGAGAGAAGATAATAAAGGGAGGAGAGCAAGGAAGCACCGCTGCCTGCATCGGAAGCTGCCACCGCATGCTTGCGCTTCCGTCGGAGGCCGTCGTTGCGCTCTAAGCCTCCCTGGACATTGCTGCTGCTTCCCGCAGCCCTGCTAAAGGCCACCACTATGCCTCCGCTGGAGGCCACTGCCCCGTCCTGCTCCTCCACCTGAGGCCATCACCATGTCTGCAGCTCCGCTTCAGGTTGTCCCCGTGCTTTGCGGACCCATCGGGCACTGCTACCGCGCCTCCGCCGGAGGCTGCCGCCAACACAAGCGCACATCCGCCCAAGGCCGTAGCCGTGCTCCGTGCCTCACTCAAAGGCTGCCACTACACTTTGTGCCCCACTAGGTACTGCTGCGGCCATGACCTGCACCTCCGCCAGAGACCGTCATCGCGATCATTGGCCCCACTGAACGCCGCTGCCACACCCCGCGCCTCCGTTGGAGGTCGCCACCATCGCACCAGTTTTTGCACCCACTGCATGCGGCCGCTTGCGCCACCACACCTCTACTTGCGCGAAAACTCTAGGACAACGTCACCGAAGAGGTACCTCGCTCCCCTAGCCCCCTCATTGATTTATTTTTTGTCGTATACCCTTTTGATTGTGCTTCATCGCACTCAGGATAGATTGGGTGAGAGTATAAATGGGCACAAGAGTGTCCCATGAGCATCTTCCCTAGGTACAGGCTGAGCCTGTCCATTACGTGACAGCACTCATGGACTCAGTCCGTTCGGTGCCGTAGACTCCTTTGTGATGTCGGACATTGTTGATGGCGTCAACCCATAGGAAAATCACTAAATGTATGTAACTACATGATGCGATGAAACTCGAGATGAAAGTCTGTGCAGGTTCGACTTGAGAGAATTCTCTGAGTTTTGAGCTTTGGGGTTGGTGATCGATGACGATGACGGTGATGTCCTGACCCTTGTCAAAGCAACAATGGTGACTACGACACCAAACCGAATAAATCCATAGGGTCTCACAATTTCTCTCACCTAATCCAACTCGAGTGCGGTGGAGTCCAGTCAAAAATATACTATAGAAAGTAATATAATTGACAATTGAGGAGGAACAATGTACCTCGTCGGTGGCAGCATTTGTTGTTGGTGTCTTCGATGGTGCACGTACCGATGGGGGCATGTAGGCAGATGCGTATCGTCGATAGACACGCTTTGGCTCAACAGGCAGCGGTGAAGCGAAAGAGCATGATTCTGGAGATGGGAGGTGAGGAGGAGGAAGAACAGCAGCGAGCCGGATAAAGTGCATGGCTGAGCTTGGGGGGCGCGGTCTGATTGTGGATCGGCACGAGCGATGACGGGCAGTAGAGGCAAGCGGTGGCACGTGACTTAACGGCGGGATGCAAGTCAGGGCACCAATTAGGCGAGCGGCGCTATGGTGAGATGGCAGTGTAGGCATCTTGTGGATCACTAGTTAGCGCAGTCGTTTCAGCAAATGGGGAAATGGGATTAGCAGTTGTGCGGTGTAATCCGTCGACCAAAAATGTGTGTTGCAGGCTGTGGGAACATCAAGGTCGCTAGGTATTGCAAACGTGATTGCTACAGCCTTTGCAGAGCTAGCCAGCTGCACAAATGGGCTGCTGATGGCGGTCGTGGCCCGTCCGGCGGCAAATGAGTAGCTCACGGCGTTCGTGAGGCCGTGGTTGATGTAGACTAGCAGCTGCGTCATGAGAGGGAGGATCGCAATGTAGTCAACCTGATCATCCCACGTGATGATAGAGACCAGGAAGCGACACGATAGACTCCCAATGCGCATGTAGTACAAGGGTACTTCTGTAATTGGGAGGGAGGGGGTCGCAAATCCCTGTCAGGGTTGGGCGACAGGTAGTGCATAGTCTGGTTCCTTACAGCGCTCCACGGTGGACGTAGTGACTCTTTGGCATCCTGGTTAGGGTGATTGAGCAACAATGAGCCCAACAGGCATAAGACAACTATGAAGTAGAAGTAGCAGATTGATCTGATGTGCAGTCGATCAGCATCAACAGAACCACGACAGTGTAGTTGGATGTCTTCGGTGCAGACTTGCTAGTGACGACGGCGTCGGGTACCGTGGCGTTGTGGTGTCTCCGGGTGGTGATGCTGCGTGCGCAAATAGGAAGATTGGCGCACGTAACTTGGCAGTGCGAGAGAAGGTCTGGCTGTGTAGTGATCCCTCTACCCTCCGTTTCCTTCTCCTACTCTCTTCTTATTCCTCTCATTCTCCTTCTCTCTTTGGGTGAGACATGGACAATAATGCTAACTGCCACAAAGCAAATTCCAGATCTGACTTGAACGTGGCCTTATCACGGCCTTATATAGGGTCTGGTGGGTCCCTTACAATGAGTCGAACAAGAGGGGGGGGGCAATTAGAGAACTCCCATTTACAACATAAAAAAGGGAAATTAAGAGATAAAACTATGTGAAAATAAAATGACATGGATGGATACGAAAACAAGATGATACGGATGCATCACGCAAAGTAGGATGCACTCGTCGTGAAAAACACAAAACAGAAATTAAGCAAACGAAAACAGATAACGAAAATGTGATTATGTACTCTACCTGGGTACTTAAACCCGGGCACCTTTACAGATGGTTTGGCATGCCAGCCAGGCTGGACACGGACTAGTGGTGATGCTGATGATGCCGTTGACATCTTAGATAGCGATTCGTTGACGTCGTTTGGGCGCGCTCCATCAATTCTCCCGTGGTGGCCAACAGTAATGGCTGAAGTATGTCCAACCGCAAGCATCACAAATCGTCCTTCATGATACACGAGTCATCAACACTTGTGTGCCCTTGCCAATGCACCAAAAACCTCTGCGATACCTTGTTGTCTGCATAGTTAATTACCTCTTGTAGTATACAATTGGCTGGCTCCTGCCAACCAAGTGAAATGTTCGGGGAGACGTTATCTGTTTAGAAAGGCTAGGTCGGAGGGGGAAGAAGGGGCCCGGTATGGAGCAAGGTCTGACACGTCAAATGTGGAGCTGAACCCCCACGGAGGAGGGATTTCGATGATGTAGGCATTATCGCCCACTCTTTGGAGGATTGAGCACAATCGAGTGCTAGGAGCATGTAGCTTAGTTTCCATCCCGGAAGAATATCTCTCTCTGTTTAAGTATCACCATCACACAGTCTCCCATGTCAAACATTCGTGGTCAACAATGCAAGTCGGCAGCCTGCTTGTACAATGCATTTTGACTCGTGATTCTATCATGAATAAGCTTATGCAACAAAGAAACATGTTGGGCGAATGCAAGACTATCCTCAAAAACCGTAACATGAGAATCTAGGGGCACTGGGTCGAGGGGTCGACGAGGAGCTTGGCCATAAGTAATCTCAAAAGGACTCAACCCAGTGGTTCTATTCACCAAAGAATTGTACACGAACTCAGCGCAGGGAATTATAAAGTCTCACGTCGTAAGGCGCTCTCCTACTACAGACTGGAGTAGGTAACCTAAGCTCCGATTGACTACCTCCGTCTGACCATCGGTCTGAGGATGGTAACCTATCGAGAACTTAAGTTTCATCCCAAGGAGAATCCCCAAGGTCTTCTAGAAGTAATGCGTGAAGCGTACATCTCAGTCAGAGACAATCGGAGTGGGCAAGCTATGTAGGCGCACAATTTCTCAGAAAAATAATTGTGTGACCTAAGTAGTGCCAAATTTCTTCGTGCATGGCACAAAGTGTGCCATCTTCAAAAGGCTATCAATGACGACCATGATAGAGACGTGTCGTCGTTTGGTCTGGGGTAACCGTAGGACAAAGTCCATATTGACGTTGTCCCACGGTCGCTTGGGCACAAGTAGTAGGGTGTAGAACGCGGAGCTCTTCTTGACCTCTTTGGCTAAGGCACATACGCAGCACTAGACGATGATATTGCCAACTTTGCGCTTCAAGGTGGCCACTAGAATTGGTATTCTACGGCGGCTATGGTCTTGTCGTGGACAAAATGGCTACTAAGACCTCTGGCGTGACATTCCCAAGTTAGGAAGTCATTGAACTCATGGGACGCACAGCCTGTTTCAGTAGAACACGTCACCATTAGTGATGATGTAGTCCTTGAACTCGTGGGACGGACTGGATCTCTGTGACGATAGGCCAGAAGCAACGGCAGCTAGTGTACCCTTCTCGAATCTGCTCAAATCCTATAATCTTTACCTTCATGATCTAAGCATGTGCGCTCTTCTATTGAGTGTGTTGACGGTGACGCTATCCTTTCCCTTCTTGTGCTTGATGACGAAGGTAAAATCCTATAATTACCTGATAAATCTTGCATGGCGGTCGCTTAATTTCTGCTGTGAATAAAGGTCCTTTAGTGCCTCGTGGTCCGAGAAAAGTACAAACTCCTTCGAGAGGAGATAGTGCCTCCAATGCTTTGATGCCTGGATGACGGCGTAGAACTTCTTGTCGTAAGTCGAGTAGCGAAGTATTACATTATTCAGCTTCTCGCTAAAGAACTCCACAAGGTTGCCCTTCCGCGCTGAGCACACTGCTGATTCCGACAACAGAAGCGTCACAAGTAACCTCGAAGACTTTCCCAAGGTCATGCAGACAAAGGACGAGCGCTTGAGTCATCATGAGCTTCACTCGTTGTAAAGCTCGATCTACTGCATGTGTCCACATGAACTGGTGGAGATTGCACAACGAGCCAACCCACGTTTGTGGCCGTTGGAGTAGCAACTGCCGCCACCTTCTTTCCCCACGTTTCCCACCTTCTTCTTCCACTCCATGGATCTATAAGATCCCAAAACTTCATTGTTTTCAGGGGCGATTTTAATTTGACGAAAAGACTACTTTGATAAATCTCGCCCACCGTTTTCTCCTCAGCCGCCGCCGTCGTCGCCGCCGGAAGTGCCGCCGCCGCTACCGCTAAGGAGCCCCCACTGCCGTCTCCATCGCTCTTTCTCTCTATCCTGGCCATTCTCTCTCTTTCGACGGACTGTTCTCTCTCTCTGTGTCGCTCTCTCTTTCCTTGTTAGCTCTCTCTATTCTCGATCTTCCTAGATCCCCCTCTCATTCACGTTCTTATTTCCCGTCTTTCTCAAAGTCGTCTTTCTTCGTAGTTCTTTCTTGTTCGTCCTCTCCTTTCTGTTCTCTCTCCCAATCTCTTTCTCTTTTTTTGTTCTCTCTCAATCTCTTTCGCTTTTTTTTTCGTTCTCTCTCTGTTCCCGCTCTCTTTCTCAATCACATCCCGTTCTAGTTTCCCTCATTTCTATCGCTATTTCTCCCGTATGTTCCCTTCTCGAATCGTTCTCTCTCTCTCTCTTTACCATTCTCTCTCTTCCTCCCTACGATACTTTTTCGTTCGCTTTATCTCCTCTTTGTTTCTCTTTCTCTACCGGGCTCTCTCTTAATTTCCGTCTCTCTTCTTTACCTATCGGCAATCTCTTTCCCTCTCTCCATCATTCTTTCTCTCTGTCGTACCCCCTCTCTTAATTGTCTCTCTCTTACTCCAGTTATTTCTCTCAATCTTCTCTCTTTCTAGTTCTCTTTAAATCTCTCTCTCTCTTGGTGAGCTCCCTCTTTGACGTTATCTCTCTATCACGCACCCTTTCTCTCTCTCTCCCCGCCTGCTCCCTCTCCTTCTGTCGCCTAATTCTTCTCTCGACCACGCGCCTATCATTCACACTCTCCTCTATTTTCTCTCTTTCTGTCTTCTCTATTTTCCCTCATTCTATCGTCTCTATTTCTCTCGTTATCTCCCACATCCACGCTTGTTATAACCAGACCTCTATCTCTTTTCCTTTTTTTCCCCCTCTCTCATTAACGCCTTCTTTTTTCTTCTTACAATAGCACTACTATTCCTCTGACTCTCCCTTTCTTTCTCTTCCTTTTAAACCCTTCTCTCTCTCTCTCTCTCCGGGCCACATCTGCAAGCCGTCCTGCATCATTAACGGCTCTACCTTAAGACAGTCGGTGATTGGAGTCGTGACAAAACTAAAGTTTTGTATAAATTGCCAATAGAACGTGGCGAGTTTGATGAAACTTTGTATGTCATGGACGTTAGTCAGCAGAAGGCATGACATGATGGCTCATACCTTCTGTGGGTTGACAGCGACGCCCCAGGCTGATACGATAAATCCTAGGAACGCAACTTCCAGGGTAAGGAAGCTACATTTCTTCGGATGGGTGTATAATTGTTCTCGTCATGAGAACTCTGCAGACCTGTCAAAGATGCTCGAGATGCTCGTCTCGCATGCGGCTATATATAGTAATGTCATCGAAGTAAGCGACGACAAACTTTCTGATGAATGCATGGAGTACTTCGTTCATGAGCCCCTGGAAGGTACTCGGCGCGTTGGAGAGGCCAAAGGGCATGACTCTCCACTCATACAACCCGTCTAATTCTAAAGGTGATCTTTCATTCATCCCTAAGACAAATACAAACCTGATGTTATCCACTATGGAGATCTATCTTCGAGAAGATAGTGGATTCGGCCATCATGTTGAAAAGATCTTGTACGCGGGGGATTGGAAAACAGTACTTGACAGTTATCTTGTTGGTGGCTCGACTATCCCAGCACATACGCCACGTGCCATGCTTCTTCGAGGCTAACACTATGGAGACCGCGCATGGCCTGAGGCTCTCTTGGATGAGGCCTTTTGGTAGTAGCTATTGGAGATGTCGTAGGAGTTCCTCATACTTCTGCGGCTTCATGCAGTAATGGGGAAGATTGGGCAGTGATGCTCCGGGCACGAGATCAATCGTGTGTTGTATGTGATGCATCAGTGGTAATTCACCGAGTAACTGGTCGGGGAATACGTCACTAAATTGCAATACGAGGGACTCAACTTCGGGTGATCGGGGAGCTAAAAGTGTGTCTGGGAAGCGTCGAGAGCAACGGTGAGGCATACTGGTGTGTCATCAATCCCGCATCCCAAGTCTCGGGTGAACAGGGTGCCGTGTATGACCACTAACCCTACCGGATTTGTTGGGACCATCTTGTTCACCGGTTTCATGGTGTAAGGCTACCATGTGACTTTCCATCCGTGGTACATGAACGAACACGTGCTCATCCTTTTGGCTAGAGTGTAGTAGTGGCCTAAGATGATGCTTCCTACCTTCATAGAAAGTACGTCACAATGGACACTCTCATCGCAGGAGCTCACCTTGAACAGGATGCAGAAGGGATGAAGCATTAATCCACAACACGTCATAGGGAGTCGGGTGGGGTATGGCCGCCAACCCTAGTTGGGCAACCATCGCATCAGAGATGGCGTTGATGCAACTCCCACTATCCACGACCAACTTACAAACAATGTCATTGATCTTTACATAGGTATAGAAGATCCAGGTGCAAAGGGTTGCATCGGCCAACGGGTCGGACAGTTGCACTACTGATGTAGATCGAGTAAGTGAGGTGGTTCGAGGTGGTGGGCGTGTTCCACAAGCGTCGGGGTGATCTACTGCAAAATTGGCCAACTCTCAGCCAGTGGGTTTGGGAGCATGGGTTAGAGTCGTTCTATGCTCAGAGATCTGAATGTACCCAACTCGTCCGTCGTGTTCCTCCTAATCCTATGCGAACACCTCATCTACACGATACTCGTCTTTGTCTAAGGGCTCCATCTAGTCCATCTGGTCTGGGTCGACGTCTCCAACTTTGATCAATAGTGCCGATGACGAGCACTGACTGGCTTGGTGCCCTTTCCCTTAGGCACTTAAAGCACGTGATATGTGCTTGGTTCACAGTGGCACTACAGATTGTTTTATTAATCGGGACGGCTCGAGCGGGTGGTGTTGATCCCACTAAAGTGGCCGGGGCATTTCCTTGCTCTCCAATGTTCTGTGAAGTCCGAGCGGACACGGACGGAGTGGATAAGTGGGTTTGGCTCGATGTGGTATTGGGGTAGTGCGAGTAATAGTCTCCTTGCCAGGGGGCTCTAGGTGTTCTACGATGTGGTAGGCTTCGTCGACCTCTGTAGGATGTCACTTAAGCACCTAGATGGGCAGGGTTGGTCAAGGCTCATGAGAAAACAGGTCGATGATGATTCGTCGTTCATGTACAAATCGGCATCGCATCTGGCATTCTTTGAAGGCCTTGATATATTCTATCACAGATTGTCGACCCTGTCGTAGGTCGAGCCATGAGAAGAATAATGTCATTTAATACTCAGCTTTTGAGCCATCTCAGTCCATGACATGATGGGTCATCCTCCTTGCTCCATTGCGACGCACTCGTTCTCCCTCAAAATCTTGCCCAGTCTGCTGAGTCTCGCCTCTGCATATTTAATGCACAAGTCGTCATCCATGGGGTACCATCAAAAATAGGAGTTCATACTCAATTCCTAGTTGATGAACTCCTTCAGCTTCCTCGACCCTTTGAAGACAGCAATGTCGGCTCATACGCTCTTCTGGATCTTGACGCCATGCTCCTCTCAGCGGTGCTTGTAGTCATCCTGGCGTCGCTCAAGTACCAGGTATCCTCCACGTCTCGGTTCAGGGTGTCATTGAGGTGGGGTCGGGTAGTGTTCGTGGTCAACCCATCGTCGTTGTTGACCATCCTACGGGGTGCGATGATCAGGTATCACGTGCTGCGGATATCGAGGAACCTCATCGGGTTCTGAAAAAGGCAAAAAATGGGTGTAATTTTTGTTGTTATTATTTTTGCTTCAATCAAATAATATTTTTATTTGTAATCTTAATCAGATATGTATAGTGTTGATTAAGTTTGTCTCCATAGGGATTGGCTCTTAGAGTCAAATTCAGCTAATGAGTAGGAGGATCAACAAACACCACTATCTGTTTGTTGCAATGTCTAAGAGAGAACAATGAAGCATTTAATAATGATGTATAAAGGAAGTCCTCTCTAAATATTTTATTTCGACCTCCAATTTCATATATATATATATAGAGTAAATATATATTAATGATTTAGAAAACTTTTGTAGAATTTTTTGAGGTGGAATTATTGGATAAACATAAGAGCCAAGTATTGAAGTCAAAGTGTTTAGTAAAATGCCAAAAAGAAGATTTTAGATTTTTATGAATTTTTTATAGTGAACGAGAATGATTTTTTAGGTGGTTTCTCATAAGATGTCTACAAAATGGGAAGTATATCTTTCTAGATTTTGGCCATATTTTTATGGATTTCTAATTGGTCAAAGATATTCAAAAGTGGTTGTTTTAAATTGTTTAGAAAATAAGCACCTTAAGTGTTTGAGGAAATGCGTGAATGAGTTTTTTTATTTTATTTTCTCAAAATCGAATTACTTCAATTTTAAGAAATGGATTGAGGATGATTCTTCAACCCTCTGGTAATACTAAATTATTTATCAATGAAAGCTAAAGTGAAATCAAATTACTTACTGCATTTTGGCGGTGGATGGAGGTCGCCTTCGGATCCTGACCTTATTCCAGCCGTATCATCCTTCAGGTAAGCTTCTCTTGAATGTTTCCTTCTTTCGCTCTTCTCCCTCATCAATCACTCTTCAAGTCATGGCTCGGTCCTCACGATCTCGGAGTCACCGTTGGCTTCAGACTTCATTCCCATTCAAAGTATTCCCTCTAGATAAATGTTCTTAATTATCTCCTCTTCTATCACTCTCTTGTTGTTCTCCCTTCAAGTCGCGGCATTGTTACTACCGTCGATCGAGAGAAGTGGAAGCAAATGAAAAAAAAGGATGATCTTCCCCCGTAATTTTATTTCAAAAGAAGTGTTAGAGTTCGACGGTGAAAGATACATTTTCGGTGATTAAATGTGGTTTTATAGGTTAGGAACAGTCTAAAGACATTCCTGAGTGATACGGGACCATCCCACCATCGAGTATGGCGAAAAAACAGCTGAAAGCCGCCTTCTCGTCAAAGGAGTAATCGCTCCAGCTACAAAAATGGCGGTAGGAAGAAGAGGATGATGGAAGATCTTCCTGATCATCCGATCTTCTGTTTGAGTGTTCAATGGCTACGATTAAATCGTAGTCGTGGAGTCCAATTTGACCCAACGTATTTGTCCACTCTAGCGTTGAGAATGAGTTGTCGCCCAAAAATAACATCCTCTTTAATAAAGCCCAAACCGACACCAGCTTCGAGACCAGTTGGCTCGAAGCCTGGTCTTGTTTTATTGTATTTTACTTAAGACTACGGCCCAACGGGCCACGATCATACTTTGGCCCCTTCATGGCATGACCCGATCGCGTTTGAGATATGAGGTTTTCGCAATCCCATATTGCTCGTTTTAAGAATGTGAATTAGTATGTAAATGCCTAATACCATAACCATATGAATTGAAATAAACCTCTTACCTTGGGCGCTGTCTGAACTTACCTCTGGACTGCTTTGAGGCTCAGCTTGGGCTGCACCTACGCTGGGGGTGCCGCTTCTGACTATGGCCTTCGTTGTGGCTTTGGGTGGTAATAACACACAAATTCAGTGGTAAAATGCTATAAATGTGTGTTACCTAGGGGTATTAAAGTAATCTAAATGGATATTCTCGTATGGAATTATCACTTATATACATTAGAGCCACTTATTGAGCACTAAATCAAAATGAAGTTAATTTGGTGAGTATATGATTTTTCTGATTTTCTTTTGGTATTTTTCCAAAACTTTTTGTTAACAGAATATATTTATATATTTGTCAAAAGACTTATTTGGGTCTAAATATTTTAGGTGACAGGTTTCAGCAGGAGATTGAACAATTTTGGAGGGAACATTTGGAGAAAGGAGAGCCAAAATGAGCACAGAACACGAGGCAAATGAGAGAGAAAATGATGAAATGTGAAGACTTAGCTCACTTCGAACCCTCATATCTCGCTACTCCACTGTTGGAGCAAGCTCAAATTTTGGCGGTGGGTTGTTCATTGCATCTACTTTAAATCCAACCATGGAAATTACAAGAAAATTTCTAGAACTCTTGTAATGACGGGGACGGCCAAGGGCAAAAGGGAAATTGACTTTACCCTTTCATGCAAGGTACTTAATCTCTTTTTTCTCTCTTTGCAACCATTCTGGAGTGTTCCATCCACAGCTGAGCAGATAGAGGAGGAAGTTCTTGGATAAAACAAGGTTATGAATTTACTTCATTGCATTTTCTGGTCTTGATTTCTAGATTGCATTCTTCAAAATCGTCTTGGCCTGGGCAAAATGTTCTGGCCCATTCTAGGAGTTGAATCTGATTTTTCTTGAGATGAATATTGAGCCTTGAAAACAAAAATTAACTAGAAATTAGATAGATTTTGTTTCCTTTTAGTTAAAAAATTAGACCGCTCCTAGAAACTCTTGGGAAAAATTGAATCAGCTCCTATATAAATTATCATTCCTACTTCCATTAACTTACTCCCTACTCTATTTATGATTTCTTGATCTTGATTTCAAGATCAAGAAACCTAAAAAGATATCTCACAAATACAATCCACATTTCTTTTTTCCCCATCCTGAGTTTCTTGATCTTCTTGATAATATCAAGAAATCCAGGTAGGAATCACTCATCCTATTATCTCCTCTATATTCTCCTCCCAAACTCAGCTCAAAACCCACTAATCATATTGAACATCTGATTTTACCTGCTAAGGCTCTCTTGGATGACCCCCGATATTCACACTATACATCAAAGTATTGGGGTAAATTTAAATTTTTAATTGCATGATCTGAATTGTACAGTGACAGTAAGTAAGGCATCTTAATTACCAAAAAGTCAGCTTAGTTGGCGTCATTGCCGGGGAGGCAAAGACAAGGGATTTGATATTATCTGGTTAGTTAGATTTAGTTAAAAAATACAAATATCAGTGCTTGATGTTTTTTTCTGAATTTCCCTCTTATCAGTTGTGGTATCATCTTCTATCTTAATATTGGATCATGCCATTAATACTGCATAATATACATAAGCTTCTTAAGTGTATTTGTGTGATTGATGAATTTTAGGTCTCGGAAGCAGAAATGACCAACTGAGATCCTAAATCTAAAAGGGTTTGAAGAAATTGTTCTTGCAGATCCTAGGCCTGCTTCCCCAAAGGAATATTCATTCAAAGCACATAGTCCTATGGATCCTCATGGGAACGATGTACGGCATCCTGGAATTGTTCCTGGAGAGGGAAGAAGAAAGGCTGAGGGATTATTCAATTCCTTCAGAACCAACTTCTCTCCCTACTATCTCAGCCCCTATCCCGGATGATGTTTTGTTTAAAATGGATGCACAAAAATATTCAATCTTGCCTCATTTTATGGGAAAGGTGAATGAGGAGCCATATGATTTTTTGGAGAGATTCTATGAGGCCTGTGAGATATGCAACTTTCCAAGGGTAACCACAGAAATGGTAAGAATCAAAAATTTCCCTCTTGCTTTGAAAGATAGGGCAAAAGATTGGTTTAGAACTCTAGGAATGAATTTCTGTTCTTGGAGTGAAATTCAGCAGGTGTTTTTAAAAAAATATTATTCAGTTTCTAGAACTAAATCCTTCAGGAGAGATATAAGAGCCTTTAGGCGAGGAAATGATGCATACACCGAGGCATGTGAGAAATTTATGGGACTGCTTAAAAAATGCCCCTGCCATAGCATATCATCTTGGGATTTGGCTCAGATTTTTTATGATGGCGTAAATGAAGTAGACAGAAGGAGAATAGACATGCTAAGTGGAGAATCATTTGCAGATATATATATATATGAGGATGAGGCCCTTGCTCGTTTGCAGAACCAAGCTGGGAAATTTGCATATCAGCAAGAGGTGGAATATTATGCGAGAGTAGTACCAAGGAAGGGTGGGTTCATAGGCATAAAATCAGTAGAACCTGAATTTAAATTTGACAGGTTGGAAAGACAAATGGGAGATGTGCGAAAGGCAGTGGATTAGATATACCAAAAGTTCAGTAACTTATTACAATCTCAGCTTCCCTCTTACCCCTTTCAACATGAAGGCATGGGACACCATGAGCATGGGGGAAGGGGTGCTAATATGAACCAGATAGAAGAGGTTTCCCATTTTGATACGCAGGTAAATGCAATTGGGAAACCAGGATGAGCTCAAGGGGCATGGAATCAAACGGAAAGCCAGTGAAATCAACATTGGAATCAAGCGAGTAGCTCGATGAACCAGAATTGGCACCAAGGAGGGTGCTTATCCTATCAGCAATACCAACAAAAAATGAAGTGCAACCTCCTCAATAGTATTATCAACCCTACAAGACTGATTCAGATCAAACTCATGAAATGTTAATGCAGGTCATACAGAGCCTAAATGAGGACAAGAGGAAAATACAGCAATTAATGGAGGAACAAGCAGCAATGCACAAGAGAGAGCTGGAGATGATAAGGGAATGACAGGGCTATCAACATCAGCAATCTCCGCAAAGAGGTACCACTCAGATTAAAAATTAGTTGAGCCAAAAGCTAGGTCCATTTCCAACTCAGGCCCAAATCAATCGTAAGAATTTACTTAGTACAGATGTTGTCATTGTGGATGTGAATGGCAAGGAATATCACAAGGAGGCATGGAGTGGACACATGCAAGCTATGATATCTTCTTGCCATAATAATTCATTACCAAGTCCTTCTGATGGTCCTTAAAGCATGCATACCGTTTCCAACCTTAGGAGTGGTTAAATATTACCTAACCCTTATGAGCCAAAAATAACTGTTCTAGAAGATGAGAAAATTCAAGGAGAGGATGCCAATATTCAGGGAAGTGAACCAATAGAAGAAGAAGAACATCTCATGAATGAACCTGATCCCTTAAAATATAAACCACCTGCCCCATTCCGTAGTTCTCTCGAGAATCAGAGGAAGAATAATAAGGAAACCCCACTCTTAGAATTTTTAAAAGCGGCAACAATTGAAATCCCAGTCCTCGAGGCAATACAACACATTCCTGATTTTTCGAAATATGTGAAGCACTTATGTACCCCATCTAGGAAGGTGAAAAGGATTCAGTTATCTGAGACCAATACTGATCACACTTGATCTCTGATTACTGTTAACTACTTATAAGCATCATCAATCCCTTTCAATAAGCCATACTAGCTATTGGGTCTCTGATATTTTGGGAAAAATTAAATCAATAGATGGATGAACAGTAGGTATATATGTAGATATCTAGTTTTGTAGACATAGAAATACATAGAAATATTGAAAGATATTGATGTTTCCAAACTCATGCTTGCAATTTAACATTTTTGAAGGACATGTGATGTCTATATAATGAATTTAACATACACATTTCATGATATTGGATAAATAAATTCCATTTCATGTATTTGTTAATCTATTGTGTAACTTTCCTATTTCGAATGAATTTTGCTTGAATATGACATAATAAGTAAATTTAAAGCTATACAAACAGATAATAAAATTTACAGAGAGATAAAGGATCAATGTAACATATAGATAGATTATAGATCATGGGGAAAAAACATATAATGTACGTACCTAGAGAAATAATGCAAACATTAAAATGATTTTACATTAGATGCTAAAGGAAAATGATGTTTCAATCACAAACGTTCGTGACGAAACATCAATTAACCAAACATGAACATAAACATCTTTTTTGGCTGTTTTTCAATCAACGAACATCATTTGTTTGCCACTGAATGATAAGCTTCCCATCCCTATCCCTACATCACCCTCTCCTCCCTCTCAACCCTTATTTCCCACCATATCAAACCCAAATTTACCCCTTGTCTCATGTTCTACCATGTGCCTTCTACTTTATCACTCCAGCCACCTAACCCTTTGATGGATATATTATATTATTGAAACAAATACTTATTTATGATTTTTTTCATGTGATATCTACAATGAAGTCATTGATTACATACAATGACTTAGTAAATTATAATGAGATTGTAATATAGTGGTCACTAGTCTTCGCACATGTATTCAAATATTCACATTAAAATGATACTCCAAACAAACATTAACTATCAAAAAAGAATAGCATGCTATGGTCTTTCTTACATGAAATGGATGATAATGTGGACTTTAGAGTAGAGACACCAAGGATAGAGGATGGGCGCTCTTTTGGGAAAGAGTTCACTGAATTGATCTGTATAAATCCCTAGATGGCATTATACCCTAACATTAATCAGGTAGACTCATGCAATGATCATGTTAGTGGTCCCTATTACTAAGACACCAAGGACATCATGTGGATGTATTTGACATATTTTAACTATGATATGAATTCCAAATATTATGATTTCAATTATTATTAGCTCCAAGGAAGGTGGTTTAGTGTTCATAATGTGATCATCCGCGCTCCGTTAAAGAGGAGATTGACTTGAGGAAGAAGATATAATAAATACATTCCAAGAGTAGTAGAGATATTAGAGAAGATGCCCCCAAAGATCTCCATTAAGCAGCAGTAGAAACTATAATGATAGTTAAGAGATTGATGGTCAACCATACCTTCTGTCATTCAAGGGTCTCATGTGGATGATGTATTAGTCATACATAGTATCCAATAGAGATAAAGGTTCTGATGTCGGACGTTGACACAGTTTTTGTCTGGACGGGTACCAAGACGTTGCTCTGATGCAAATTTATGCCAGACGTCATCAAGGATGTTGTCCGATCGAGTATCAAGACGACGCCCTAATACCAACATGATGTTGGACATCGTCATAGGCGTCGTCCAACAGGTAATTCACTAAGGTGGATGTAACTACATGATGATGAGACCTAAATGGGGCGTACGTGCAGGTCCGACTAGTGGGAAATTTGTCAAGTTCTGCACTCCGAGGCGGGCAACCGATGATGATGACGGTGACCTTCTGACCCTCGTTAGAGCGATGATGGTGACTATAGTGCCAAACAGAATAATTCTATAGGGCTCGCACGTAACGGACGGGCTCGACCCATACCTAGGAAATCACTCGTGACGTAGTTTGCTTGATAATTTCTCTCACCTAGACTAACTCGAGCGCAGTCGAGTGCAGTCAAGAATATGCTATAGAAAGTAATATAACGGACGAGCAAGGGGAACGACATACCTCATTGTTGGCAGTGTTCATCATCGGTATCCTCGAGGGTGCAAGTGCCATTTAAGGGTCACGTAGTGGGAGACGTGTCGTGGATGTGTACGGCCTCGCTCGACTGGCGGTGAGGATGCGGCGCAGGATCGTGTTATCAAAGGTCGGAGATGAGGAGAAATAGTTGCGGCTGATGAAGCAGCACACGTGAACGGCCACCCGACGGGTACGTCCGTATGGGTGGATCGGAGCACATGGAGGAGCAGTCATTGTCCATCGGTGTAAGGGTGGTTGTCATGTAAAACTTGATAACAGCAGTGCCAGAGGTGACTATGGCAGCCACGGATGCGACAGCTTGGTCAAGGCGTGTTGATAGATGCTAGCACAGGCGAATCAGTGTAGGGGCATGATCGTCTCTGTAGATAGCAGCTGAAGAACCGGCTGCACCTACGTCAAGTGTGACTGACGGCCCTAGTGCATTGGCAAAGAAAGAATCAGCCGGAGTGGGTGCCTGTCAATTATCCTGCGAGAAGAACTCTACAAAAGGTCCCATCGACTCTCACATAATGCGCGTTTGGTAGGACCAACAGGGCTTGGCAGCGAGACAGAGTGGTAGAGACACCATGAGGGATCAACGTCAAGAAACCGTGAGAAGTGTTGATAGGAGGGCGATCCGTGAATTTCTACGCAGTGCAGACAACATGCGGTTTGACATAGATCGTGTTGCAGACACTAGAGATCAAAGGTGACACGGTCAATGAGCAAGTTGATGAACCCCCGCATGGTGCAATCAGGTAGCGGGGGTTCTTGAGGCTTCGACACAGCGTAGTGGACGCTCCAACAAGGATGCATCTCTTCAATGGGTGTGGGATGATAGAGATGCAGCAATATGGCAGTGTCATACGTCAACAGCCCTAGGGCCACTCGTGAGATAGTCCGCGTAGCTAGTTAAGGCGTTCGATGACTGATCAGCGGACGTGGCGCTGAGGTACGATGAGTCTGAGATTGCGGAGCGATGACTCTAGGGAACAGATAACCACACTAACGGGGACAGCGATCAGTGGTCGTCTGACACGCTGGGAGATGATGCTTGCCTTCTGAAAATTGGCTATGGACAAACAGACACGGCGCAATTCAACAGAGCACTCGTCCGGCAAATGGTGGCTTCAGTGACCTACTCTATTCCACTTTTGACTCGGCTGATCCTCCTTCTTTCCCCTTCTTCTCCTTTCTCTTTCTCTTCTCCTCTCTTGGGGTGAGATCTGAATGACACTTGTAACTGCCAAAATGCAAAATCCAGATCTGACAAGAATTGGTGCCCATCATGACCTTATATAGGGCCATGATGGGCCCCTTACAAAGAGACCAATAAGGGAGGTCCATTAAGTGACCCTCTTTTACAACATAAATAAATAAACTATGTAAATTAAAATGACGCAAAAATAAAGAATACGGGCGGATATGGCAATATGGACATGAAAAAAACATAATGATACGGACGATGAAAATGAAAACATGATAATTTATCGAATGAAATGAGCATGAGCCGACGACAGATTCGATTCAGTCAATGGCGAGGTTGTGCTTCTCACCAGGGATGTTAAACGCAGATTTCTTCACTATGGCCTTGGCGTGCCGGTCGTGCGGCGCACGAGCCGACGGGTTGTCGGTGATGATGATGAAGGCTTTGACGACGTGGCAGCAATGCCGGACGGGTCTTCTCCATCAGATTCCATGGGATAATTCAATGCTAGAACACAAGTTAAGTTTGATACTCTAGAGTTTGGGTTAAATTAATCATTGATTAATCAATATAGGTACCAATATAGTTAGTTTCTTAAATATGATTATTGGGCAAATAAATGTTATTAACTCATTCAATAAATTAACTAATCTAATACATGACCTTGGAGGATCTCACACACAAAATCTATGGACTTTGGTGGATAACTTTTAGTCATATGGGCTTTGTGAATAGTTTCATAATAAATTAAAAATAAGTGACACTAATCTTAGATGTCTATACCAGCCATATCTGTACCCATTTCTCCCTTTTCTTCTCCTCTTCTGAAAAGCTCACTCCCTCTCTTGAGACTAGATGGTGAGACAATCTTCCACGTCTTTAAGGAGGATTAAAGAAGTTCAAAGAGGATCCCATATATTGCGTTGACCTCATTTATACATTAAGATGCTGAGATGTGAATGTCTTGAAGTGACTTTTCCTTATAGAATAATCTGTTTTAAATAAGGTGATGTGGTCATCTTATATTTTATGTTTTAAATCCAATTTTTTGAAAATGATTATATCTTGTATATATATTTTATTAGTTTAAGTAGATAATGAGTAACCTACGAGGGGAGAGTGAATTAGGTTCTCTATATATATTATATTTTTCTTTATTAAGTAACCTGGGACTTTTCTAACTATGAAGTGAGGAAGAGGAAATGGGAGATCCAGTTATTTTCTTAGACAGCTTAGGGTAATCATTAATGTTGTTTGGAGGTATTCTCCCCAAGGTGATGATGTGCCCTAATGGGGTTTGTGTGAAAACCTCCCTGTCAAAACACTTGGAAATAGGGCTGAAAACGGATACTGGAACGGAAAAAGTGGAGGAAGGTATATTGTCCTTGACCCTCAAACTCTTTCAGAAAGAGACGGCACTTGGCCTATTTCAATTGGGCCCTTGAAGCCTGCTCTACTTTGGGCCCCAAAGCCTTCTTCTTACAGCCCCCAAAGCCTTAACCTGATAGACCACAAAGATCTAGCAAGGAAAATACATTTCTGAACAATATGGATTTATCCTCAACAAAACTTGGCATATAATTCGCATGTATTTAAGACAAGGCGTAATTTATATGTACTTCAGCATTAATATTTTTAAAGCAGAAATTTCTTACTTCAAAGGTAAAAATTATAAAATGTAATTATTACTTTCCTACAGAAATACCACTGTGTGTGGTTGCTCTTTCCGCTAGTCCTCTTCTCCTCTAACTTTTTCTTTGGATGAAATTGACCTATTCGTGTTCGAACTTTGGTGCTTAAAAATGAAATATCTTTTTTATTCATGCCCAAAATAAAACAATTCAAGATCGTGTGGACTTGAAATTGAATTAAATCAATCTCTAGAGGTGGATATTCCCACATTCTTAGTCAACCACCAAATTCCTCCATGTCCAAGTTGAAATTTTTATATCTACTATTTTTCCATAAGTTCAAAACACCTCTAAGTATTAAGAGTATAAAACTATTCATTAAGAGTAAAAATTGGGAATTTCATCTTTTAAATAATCTAAAATTTTGAGTTATGTTTACCACATCATTTTACCTAGGACTCACCATCATATATTAATATCTTATTGTAATTAATCATCGTTAAATCATCAATAAATTCATCCTTAAATACCTCAATATAGTAAATAGGAATTTGACAAACTTAAATAAATCAAATGAGATCAAATTCATGAAAATATTTTTAAAAATTTAGAGAATATGTTTATCATTGCTCCATATAAATTCAACTCCTAAATTAGTGATTAAGCTAAGTAGCTTTTTAATATAATTAAGGATATTGTTTGGTCTTCACTTAGAACCAGTGAATTAGTTGACTAACAATTCCTGTTCCCTGATGACAACCACTATTAAGGCATGCATTACTTTGAACATTCATCAAACATATATTGCAATATTTTACTGAAATGTCCGTAGATCTTAATCTAGAACTTTAGATTATCAAAGCGTAGAAAACATAAAACCTTGTCCTTCCACACATCCTATGCCTTTTCACCTTGATTAATGTTTGTCGGTTCTCACTTATGGCCAAGGCAGGTGCCAGGAATGGATTGGAAGATTTGGTTCTTAAATTTAAATTGACTTTAAGATGGAGGGGTTTTCTGCCTTTTGAAAGGCCCAAATTTTTTACCTTAAAAAAAAAACTGATATTTATTCAGATATCATCATTTATTGTCAACATCAAGGATGTACATACACTAATCACTATGACCTTTAGGTGCAAACCTTGCCTTAAATTCTACAGTTTAATGTTATTGTGCATCCGCATCTTAGGTGATGTTTTGTAGTATGTAGTTGCCCTAATGTTTGATCAAGGAACATTGATGTATCTTCAAAAACCTCACTCTTATTCAGTCACCTCTGCAAGGAGTTAGCATGTTCAAAGTTTTTATTATATAGATTGGGGATAATTTTATATATCCAACCAAATGAATGGATAGATGAGAGGTACATAAAGCTTCCCTCAAAATTTCAACTTCATCGGCCTCTTATGGATCATTGAATACCTAGCACTGAAGTTGGACAATTCCTAGCTGTTGATAGAATCCAAATATTTATCTTTGGGCATCCTATTGCCATCATCATATTGTGTCTTGGGTTTATTCTCTTAACTTTATGAAGATTCTTCAATGATCAGCTGAGATTCTTCCACCTCATTCTCAATTTGTAGTCTATGGTGAAAAGAAGACAAAATATAAAATGCTAAATAATAACATGTGAGAGAAATTACATCATGTCACTGTACCACATATGCATCCCCTTTGAGTTCCTTGACAAGATGTCATCTGTCAAATGTAAAATAAAATAATAAATCATTAAGTTGTTGTCATTAATACATATACTGTGGGGAAGCTTTTTTGCATGCCATGTCAGCATGTCTTGCCTTTTCTCCAATCACTTTGTTAAATGCGCACGCCATGTGTAAATACCACCCTTTGTTTGCTATTCAAAAATTAAGGATATTCATATTATATTCCCTTATTTCTTGGGCTTTACATGGCATTAATACCTAATTTAATTTCCCCTCTTCTTATCATGCGTCCATGTCATACCTGTGAATTTTGAATGATGGCAACATTAGTCAATGATTAGCCATTTGTGAAAATTTTTATAATGATTGGGGGCGTCAATCATACTGGAAATCGCAGTTTGATCAACATTCAATGAATCAAATGGGGGCACATCATACAGTTGTAATATAACCCAAACAACTTCAAAAGTTCCTAACAAATTCTTATAAGTGCAACAAAAGTAGTAATAAATTGATTTTCTAACTTATAATGCTATATCTTCATGAATTTAATATCTAAACATTCAGGAGAAATATAATTCTCACTCAAAATTTATTTTCTATTAGAACATGACATCAGAAAATACTTAAAAGTTCAGAACATCATAATAAAATTAAATACAAACATTTTATTTTTGGTAACATGCATATTTAACCAATTTTCATGCAAATCAACATGTAAATATGGTCATAGTAACCTAATTAGTTAGCGCACTTTAAGTGTCAAAAATCACTTTTTTACTGCCAATAACTACATCAAAAATTTGACTTTGTAGAGTGTTAGGTACTTAATTGTGTTCAGATATGTACTGAATCAGTTTTAGACATAAAGACAGCATAAGGTAGATGTAAGTTTATTAGTGATACATAATTCTGAATATGCTAACTTACTCTTTATTTTATGTCTGCGAAGTTAGTGAGAAGGGTATCCCCTAATAGATTTTTTCCCTTGATATATCACACCTACTTGTTCCCTTCTACTTGTTGGGCCTAAACTACTTTCTTGTACATTTTTTATTACTTCCTTGGTTAATTTTTGAATCTTGAGTATTTGAAACCCTTTCTCTCTCACCGAATAGTAGCACTCTCAAGCTGCATATCCTCTACATTTGAGATTCTGTCCCTCATCCACTAGTTTTCCACGTAAGGTTCTATACTTTGAGATCTGATCGCATTTTCAAAAACACAAGAAATAAAACTAAAATAACCTTTAAAATATAAAAACAAAATGATAATTTAATCACCTTGTGTAAAATTAAATCCATAAATGATTGATTACATGGTTGAGTCTTTTCAAGCCCCATGAATGTCTGGACTCCAGACATTCACACAATATTGAATATGTCATATCTCTTTGTCATCTTGCCAACCCAATGCCTTCTGAGATCTTTCAAGATCTTCTCACTATTCTAATCACTCAGCGACAGTGAGTGCACTCAAGAATAAATAAAAAAGTAGGGTTCACCTTACTCTAGGGTTTTTCTCAAACAGGGATTTTGGTCTTTGTTATATATATAAAAAAAATTATAAAAATCTCAGACATTAAATTTACATTTGATGCGTAATAAACATTATGTGGATGACCCCTCTGAGCTCATATACTAGTGTAGTTTATAACTCCATGAACAGAATAAATTTTATTAATTATATA
This sequence comes from Wolffia australiana, assembly GCF_029677425.1. Lineage (NCBI taxonomy): Eukaryota > Viridiplantae > Streptophyta > Magnoliopsida > Alismatales > Araceae > Wolffia > Wolffia australiana. The sequence goes on from NC_135842.1 coordinate 7,351,628, forward strand.
AAATATGTAGAAAAATTAGTTATAGATTGATTAAATCCAATTCATCGTAGACAAATTAATCATAATGTTGCCAACAGGTGAGGTATGATGCTATAAGGTGTGATATTCAAGGTTAAAATAACTTAGCCAACTCTTTAATGGAAGCTTCCTGTCATTGCTTACCACAAATAATCATTTCTCCACACGATGTTTCTAGGATGATTCTAGGTATGGTCAACAGTCGAAATCCTCTTATTCAGCCGTCTTGGGGTTGATGCATTAGGAAATCAGATTATGAGTCTTTATCTGGCATTTCCACTACTTTGGCCAAGTATCCAGTTACATGACCTTCCATTAAGATATCATCTCTTATTCTATGGTAGAATAATTCCATTGTCACCATTCAGTTGTCTTCATACGCTAATTATTGCATCTAAGCAAAATCCATTTTAAATCTCTTGACTAAAAAATTATGGGTCATTGATAACATGAAAATAAGAGCTGATAAACTGTTAACTTCATTATATTTTTTGGGCTTTTAATGCTTAAAAAAAATAGTTTTTAATGCATGTTATCATGATTTTAGGTTAAGAAGAATTTCCTTAAATTCCAAGTTAAATAATACATTTAATAAATAATTAGGTCAATATATACATTTTGAACCTTATTAAAATGAATTTTAAAATAAATTAAATGTTTAATTGACCATTTCTATGTATAAAACTTATTTTAGAAGTAATAAAACATTTTTTGCATTAATAAATGTTCTTTACAATTTAATCCAGCGAATTTTGAATTAAATTTGTTTTTTATTGAAACTGGCCCTTATTGGGCCAGTCTAAGCGCTTATCAGGCGCTAAATGTGCAGGAAACGCACCAAGAGTAGGGGGGGCAAATCAGAAGAGCTGTAGGTGTCTTCGGTGCATGACATGCACGTACACAGCAGCGTATGTGTCGCGCACCACACACAGTGTCACGCAAGCCATTCAGAACAGCTCTTGGGGTTTTTGGTGCGTGATATGCGCATACATTGCTTCGTAGTGTCACGCAGCACCGCGGGAACCAATCCTGAGCTACTTAACTCCCTACGTGCGACGCAGCGAGTTAAGTCGCATTAGGCTTGCATGGACTAGTGAGATGGCAGATTGCCAGGTCCACCTAAGCCGAGTTCATGCAAAGTAGAGGTGCACATAGCGATGTGTGTACGAGGGACGATGCACGTGTGGTGCCAACTGGCCCGATTGCATTGTGTCGCGCACCCTGCGTACAATGTGCAAAGGACAAAAGTCATAATGGAATCGGAAGAACAAATTCTTCCGATTCCGCCGCGATAAAAGGGGGAAACGAGAAATAGCGGGGGCATTCTTGATTTTTAAGCTTAAGGAGAGAACACCTAGCTCCATTGAGGACTCAAGATTCAACCAGGAAGGATTTGGAGCTCAATTTGGGGAAGAATTTGGCTGATCTGTCGCCGCAATTTTCAGTGAATTCAAGCAGAATTCGTGGAAAATTTTGGGTGTTCCTTGCTCCAAGTTTGCCCAGATCGACTCCCTGGCAATTCCGGGTACTTCTAGGTTTATTCTGAACACATTTTACAATTAATTACGTGTTGAATTTTTCCAATTTTGTAGTTCATTTATGTTCGTCATTTTTGTTTTAAATTCCAATTTTAATTCCAATAATTCTGAAATTTAGTTTGTTTTCGAATCGTTTAAGCTTTAGCAGTTTTAGCCAAATAGATTTGAATCCAAATTGACCGTTCATCTATCTGAAATTGATCACAATTACCTAAATTGGGGATTTGTGTTCTCGATTTGCCAATATACGGTAGCTCGTAATTTCAAAAATAAAAAAGAATAAAAGAAAACTCTGAGTTCGATTTCTTAATCATTGAATTTATCTCATTTTAGAAGTCAGTACATTCTGCAGTGGAAGTCAAAAGTGTCCGGATTGAAATTAAACATTCAATGATTCAACAAATTTTCAGTTGCCTGGATTAGCAAATTGTAGCACGATTCGCTAATTCAGGGTATATCTCAAATTTTGAAGTAAATTAGATATAAATGCAAAACAACATGAATAGCTACCTTAAGGCTTTCAATTCGTGAGAAGTTTGGGTTAGACTTTACAAAAAAAAGATTGGAAATAACAATTGTGATTAATTATCTTCTCCAAACTATTTCTAATCACTATAATATCCAAAAACATAATTGCATTTGAATTAAGATCTTTAGTGGGTAAAATAAGCGAGGATTACAAGTGGTAGATTTTGATTTGGATTTAGTGGTTAAAATTAAAGCTAAGATCCTAAAATTCTAAGATCAATTGAACACTCAAATAACCTAGTTAGGGGATTAGTTAGTAATTCTTATCAAGAATTGCTAACTAATCATAAATCTGTAAATTCTGAGTTAAACAATACATATATTTGTATATATCTGTTAAATTTAGAGTGCTAATCCCTAATCCAATAAAAATTGGATTTCACTATCGCCTCCATACTCAAGCATTAAGGGACAAACAAATTTTAGTGATTAAGTTCAGAAAATCCTTTAAATAGTAACATATAAACACGTATTTTTGAACTTATCATTCATATTCATATTCAATTGTCTATCCAGAACCTGCTTTTAATGTCTTATCTATGAGGATCTCCTATAGACGTATGATCTGAAACAACTTGAATAACATTTAATTATAAAACTATGCTTTTGAATGTACCAAAGGCTTCTTGATAAACTCAAAATTTGGGTTTGAATTTACGTTATTTTTGTCTTCTTAGCTTAATCAATAAAACTTGTAAACACCTTTATTCACCGAGATAGATCTAGCTAGTGATGAGTAAAGATCCTCTTCACAAGAAATACTGATTAGGAATTTATAGCTCTTTGACATGTGATTATTGAGGTGAGATGTCATAATTAGATTATTAGTTAGTGAACATGAGTGAATTTGATAGATATGATGATAGGGCAATGATGAAAGTGAAATCTCATATGATGAAGAGATGAAATGGGATAATGATACAGATACAATTTAATAAAAATGAGTAGTATGGATTAATTTAATGCAAGAAGTTCTACTGTACGTCATCACATCTTTCTGGAACCACCTGAATTTGAAGCTGCAGGTAAGCTTATCCACTTCTCTATTGATCCTCTTCAACTACTACAAACACCAAGAACAAGTTTGATGTAGGAATAAAGTTGAATTAATGTATGGTGATAAGGCATCTCTATTTTTAGATACAAGGGTATGAACTGAAAGATGACAGAAAGACAAAGCTCCCAAAATAATAGGATAAATAATATAAAAGACAATCTATTAATTATATTCATGATGTAGCGACATGTAACTGCATGCCACATCAATGCAATTTGGCTTTGAACTAGCGACAAGTGGTCATGTGTCATATATCTCATATCAAAAATGTGTAATGATTGGTTGTATAAATGCATGACGTGCTGATATGACTTTGGCCCGTCACTTTAGTACAATTACTGTTTTATGTCAATACGTAAATGCCACATCTCAGGCCATTATTTTTTACTTTAGGCATTAAATAATGCATGAAATAGTGATTTCTTTTCTCCCACCTTGGAATCATATTTGTTTGGATTTTAATCCAGTACTTTTATTTATTTTTCTATGTCACTATGTCGATTAAAAATTGAAATCTATCAGTGAATCATTGGTCATTATTCAATTTTAAATAATTTATTTGCTGCACTAATCATTTCTGACAATCATGATTGGTTGGCATTTGATTCAGTTAAATGACGATACCTCCAAGGTGGAAGATAAGATCTGGAAAACCCTAAATACATTACATTAAATCAAATTAATTTTATAAAAATATAATATATATGTATATACTTTTAAAAATAATAAATCCCTCAATATAATGTCAACATTTGATACAAATCTATTCTCACTCAGCAAATAATTGGTTTAAGAAGGTGATGTTGGAAATTTCCTTAAATATACAAATACTTTTATAAAAATCATTATAGCATTAAAAATAGATTAATAATTATTGATTGTATTAAAACATTTAATTTTTGTTATGTGTACCATGTTATCACCCATACAAACCAATTGTCTGGACTTTTCCCCTTCGGAGAGGCTATCATCTCTCTTTAGTATCTTCCGACAGATGATTTTAGGATCAACCACAGTTAATGTATGAGTGGGAGCAGATAGCATTATTCAACCTTAGATATTTAAATTATATTATTTAATAACCTATCAATAAGAATGATTTCAATATGTGGTTGTTTGAAATTAACTAATACCCACGTTATGATATCATCATAATTCGCTACTTGCCACATGTAATTCTTGGATCCCATTTTAAAAATCACACATAAATAATGATGAGCTCAAATTATTTTTATGAACTTAAACGAAACACAAAAGTATGAATGTCTAGCTGACCATACAGTGTGATTAGTTCTGATCTTATAAAAAGCTGTCTTTCCATCAAAAGTGATACCTTTAGTAATTTTATATATCATGCCACATGGATAAAACACTGATATCCCTTTTCAAAAAAAACTTTTCAGAGTAAAGGTTCACATAGGCAGTTCTGCCAAAGACCTTCAACAGTAATTTTGATCTCACCTAGATGTAGGGTGTGTGTCTCTCCTTCTTCTCAACTGGCATTTTCCCTCCAAAGATATCCCTGGACCGTTGGTTATTTATATGAGTGTCTTTTTTATTTCTAAAACACCCTAGAGATATTTTGACACATTTATATTTAGAAGTAGTGCTCCTATTACTTTAAGAAGATACTAATTTTTCTAATAAGCCATCCCATTGTCTAGGTTCTGCTAATGCATGCCAAATCTAGTAAAACTCACTTTCACTAAAACTATTTTAACATCAGAATTAATCAAATATTCTCCATTTTTAGACCACGATTTTTTATTCGTGAAATAAATTGCTACTGTATCATCTCAAAGAAATGCCAAATAACATACATTATGTCCAATCTCTAGTTCATTATATATGTCTAGTTTGTTGATGTATTACGATGACCAGGTTGGCCGACTCATGATACCCCATAGGGGAACGACCACAAAAATTGATGCAACGACTTGATAAGATGCGTGGTAGTATAGTAAAATCAACGAGAAAATATGATAGTAGCCAACTGAGCCGAAGTGTAAGTCAGGTAACAACACAAAGAAATGTCCTGGCTTGGCCACCCTGCCAATGATCCAAGTAGTCAACTCGAGGGCCAACGACGAGGGGGACGTCCTTAGTCCAAGAGTGTCCGCACCATCCAAAAAAACAAACAAGTCCAACACCGTCAAGGAAATTCTTAATAAGAGACAGTGACTATTCCTAAAGCAAGTGTAAATTTATCTTGTGGCGGAGGAGCAGTCAGAGACGAGCACTGAGGGAGATTATAATTCTCCAAAAATAGATGGGAGATGAGTGTGACCTTGGTAGTTGAAGGGCTGAATGTGCAATCCTGTAAAATAGTCATGACCAGGAAACCGGATGCAGGGGCGAGGGGCTATGGTGGTGGCGGAGGAAGCTGAGCTCAAGCAAGGCGACTAGAGAGAATGCGTCAAGTGACACCGCCCTCTACGCCACTCCCAAAAGGTTGATTCGCCGACAAGGATATGGTGGCGACCCGCGGCTAAGGGCCACATGCACAATAGTCGAGCTCAGGGGCTCGACAAATGAAGCCACCGATGAGGAAAACTAGGGAGAGAGAAACGGTCCCGGGCGGCTCAGCAACGTTGGGTGGTAGGAGAGCAGCCGGACCGGCAGTGGCAAAGTAAGGTGAGAACCACAATGATGATAGCGGATTCCCGAGTCGGCAGGTGCTCGATGGTGTTTGGAAAACAGAAGATGGGCGGCAGTCAGTCCTCTAAGCTACAATGGGTTTATAGAAACTGCCGGAGTTAGCAGAATTGACAATCGTTCACCACCGAGAACCCGCGGATGTTCGTCATGCTGGTGGTGGATTCTGAAGACACGAGTTAGATAGTGGCGGGCCAATGTCGACCAGGTTGCACTTGTTGGGAGAGACTCTCTTACGATGGAAGAATGAGAGAGCGAGAGTGGTATTAAGAGAAAAGAGACAAAAAGGAACTCTCGACTTGTTTATTATAAGAAGAAATGGAACGTACATTTATAGGGAGAGGAAAGGGAAATACCTGACTCAAACATGGATCCATGTTCCTGTTGGGTTCTAGATGCCTTGACATGGATGAACAAAATAAAACAATTTGCAGCGGAGGACTTGAATGAATCGAACGGCAACAAGAACATTGAACGAAGTACCTTTCCACGGATTGCATCCGTGATTTCTTGGATCCCAGAGTGAGCTGAGTCAAGCTGCTCATGTGTGCAGCCTCTAGATGTATCTGCACGGTCCTCGGCACGTCGGATCTCCTTCTTCTCATTGACGAGCCCCGTTCAATCTCCATTGTCGTCGTTACGTTATCCTGATTGCATCGAGGATGGAGACGGGGTGTGGCGAGAAGGGAGAAGAAGGGGAAAGGCCCCTACACAATTCTGACCTGGGTGAATTTTGTTCAAGGCCTTCCCCTATTTGTACTAAGTGGGTATTTTTTATAAAAACCCCCAAAACTTAAGTATATCTTCCGACATCCAAAAGACCATTTGCGTGTGAACCTCGAGGCCCATGTATTAGTCTAGTTAATGACTCCAACGGCCCAATAATCTTTATTGGCCTTCAAAATCAATTAACTGTATCATCATATAGATTAATTAATGTCGGATCGATTTCACCCAATCCATAGGTCGAGACTCCGACACGTGGGGTGCCAAGCTACACCTCGTGTCCTAGAAGATACAGAGTCTATATCGACTCACTCATGGAACCTGTTCATCATCGGTTACCGTGTATGTATAATCCCTCATCCACTTGATGCTCCTTGGTCGACTTACGGTATGGTCAACTGTCAAACCCTAATCAATCATCCGAGTTAGTACTAATGCATTCAGAAATCATCTGAGAACTCTTCTCTGATATTTCACTGTCTTGGCCAAGGACTTCATTGTATCATCTTCCTTGAGCTGTCACCTCTTATACCGAGGGTGGAGAATCCCATCTTCACAACTCAACCGTCTTCGTGAACTTCTTGATGTACCCGAACTAAGACCATTTAGAATCCCATGATTAGAGACTCATTGGCCATCGCCAAAGTACAACCGTTCGTTCGCAAGATGTCTTTGGTGTCTCAAGTCTAAGGACCACTTACACAACCATGACGTGAATCAACCTGATTGACTGTCTTGTATAATACCATTAAGGGATTCGTACGGATCAATTCAATGAACTCTTTCCACTAAACAGCACCCACTATCTATCCTTAGTGTCGCCACACTAATGGCTATGGGACCAGCCATACTCATCATATGAGTGAGGCTAGATAGTGCTATCCTATCCGGATACTTCGATGTCCTTCTCGTGTATCCTTTGAATAGGAATGTTTAGAACACATGCTTAAAGACTAGTGATCTCCATATTATGATCTCATCATAATTCACCAAGTCAGATCATGTATTCATGGACTTCATTATAAGCATCACACGTGCACTATAATGAATATGCTCTATTAAAGAACGTGGAACGAGATGTGGAATGTGTGATTGGCTTGCCGGCCACATATATTTCCATCAATTCCCAAGTTTTTGTTTGCATCTATCTCTAAACCACAAAAAAAAAGAGAAGAACGACTCCTCTGCTTCAACATTAGAACCCATGATCTCCATCTTCATCAGGATTATTCCAACAATCTCCCCCATAATCTTGATGCATCTCCCAAACAGAAATGATGCCAAGTCGAAGACGAAGTTCAACAAACTTGATCATTCCCAAAGACTTCGTAAAGAAGTATGTTATCTGGTCTTCAGAATTAACATAATGCAGGCTAACCTTATTTTCTTAGAGGCATTTTTTCATAAAATGAAACCTTGTTTCAATGTGCTTTGATTGGGCGTGAAGTATCGGGTTCTTGCTCAAAGATATGGCAGATTTATTATCTACCATTAACTTAACCGTATTCTCTTTCGTTTTCTTCAATTCTACAACTAGACGTGCTAGCCATATTCCTTGACATGTTGCTCCTGTGATAGTGGTGTACTCTACTTCACATGAAGATAGGGGAACTACTTTCTGTTTCTTAGAATACCAAGAAATTAAGTTTCCTCCAAGGTAAAATGCCATACCCAAAGTACTCTTGCTATCATCCACATCTCCGGCATGATCAGAATCTCTATATCTGATCAGTTCACATTCTTCATCTATTTTCATATAGATCAGTCCTAGGTCTGAGGTGCCTTTTATGTACCTGAGAATTCTCTTGATTCCAGTCATGTGTTTCTCCATATGCCTGCTCAAAATCCCGACTGAATACATCAAGTCCGGTCTGGTATGAGTCAAATACCTCAAGTATCCAATTATGCTTCGGAATTCAGTAGAGTTAACTGGTGGAGAAGATGCGTTACAGCTGAACTTCTATCTTGCTTCAAGAGGGGTTTGTACCGCATTGCTTTCTTTGATGCCGGTCCGCTCCAAAATCTTTAGAGCATAGACTTTTTGACTAAGTCGTATCTCCCCGCGCTTCTAATGTACTTCTATGCCAAGATATGAGCTGAGCAATCCAAGATCACTCATCTCAAATTTCTTCTTCATTTCTTCCTTGAACTTATTAATATCGTCCTCTTTTGATCCAGTCACGGTCAGATCATCAACATAAATGCCAACTAATATTACACGACCTGCGGTGTACTTCATATAAACCGCGTGATCTTGAATGCTTCTAGTAAATCCAAGTGAGATAAGGCTCTTATCTAGCTTCACATTCCATGCCCTTGGCGCTTGTTTGAGCCCATATAACGCCTTCTTCAGCTTCAACACGAGCTGGTATGTTCCTTTCTGCACAAAGCCTTACGATTATCTCACATAAACTTCTTTTTCTAACTTGCCATTTAGAAATGCGGATTTAACATCTAGAATTTCGTTATCTCCGTTCTTATGATGCTAAGGCCACCAATGCTCGTATTATCGCCGTTCTTGCAACAGGAGCAAAAACTTCGTTAACATCAATACCGAGTTTTTGAACATACCCTTAAGCAACCAATCTTGCTTTTTAGCGCAGAATTTCTCCATTCGGACCCTTCTTTACTTTGTAAACCCATTTGAGACCAATAGGCTTACCTCCGGATGGCGGAGGGACAAGTTCCCATGTCTTATTTCTTTCAATGGCTTCGATTTCTTCTATCATGGCCGTCTTCCATTCTTCTTCTTTCCATGCTTCAATGTGATCTCGTGGCTACTCTGAGATCAACATACACTCCTCCGAATCAATATGAATCTGATATGATTCTTCATAGACTTCATTCAGCTCTCTATATCTTACTGGAGTTTGGTTTGACAAGGATGAACCTTGATGTCCTGATTGCTCTTCAGGTGTAGCCTCTTCGGTGCTTGATCCTTGAGCATAAGAATCGGAATGGATTCACTCCCCTTGGATGTCATCATCACCAAGTTCAGAAAAAAGAGGAATTTTAAGCATACCTCAACACTCTTCATTTTCTAGATCTTCCCACTTCCATTTTTCTTCTTCTTCAAATATCGCTTCCCTGCTCGCATGAATCTTATTCTCTATTGGATCAAAATATCTATATGCCTTCGAACCAGTATCATAGCCAATTAGAATCATAGGCTTTCCTCTATCATCAAGCTTCTTCTGATTTCCACCTATCATCTTAACATGAGCAATTGAGCCAAATACCCACAGGTGACTCACATTTGGCTTCCTTCCCATCCATGCTTCATAAGCAGTCTTTCCATCGAGGCTCTTCGTCGGTGATCGATTCAACCTGTAGACGCACGTGTTGACAGCTTCACCCGAAAACTTCAAGGGCATGTCCTTCCTCTTGAGCAGGCTTCATACCATAGACATTATGGTCTGATTCTTCCTTTCTACCACACCGTTTTGCTGAGGTGTGTAAGGGCCAGTAAGATGTCGTTTAATGCCATGCTGGTTGCAAAACTCGGCAAACTCTTTAGATAGAAATTCTCCTCCTCTATCCATTCCTAAACAATCCACCTTCAAGTTCTTCTTTGCTTCAACCACGGCTTTAAACTTGGTAAAGATACGACGAGCTTCTGACTTTTGTCTTAGCCGCAAAAAATCATCAATCAATAACATAAAGTACCTTCCTCCTCCGATTGTTGCTGGTGAAATAGGGCCGCATATATCCGCATGCACTTGATCAAGTGGACGAGTCGATATAAATGAGGCGGCAGAAGGAAATGGCTGTCTATGTTGCTTTCCACCTACACAATCTCGGCAAAGACTGTCTGGCATCTTCAAAGTAGGAATACCATCGACTATTTGATTCTTTAAAAGTCTGCTTAACGACTAGAGATTTGGATGGCAGAACCTCCGATGCCACCTCCAAACTTCGTTATGGTCTTCTTGTACTGATAAGCACATCTTCTTTATACTTAACTTCAGCAGGTACATTCTTCCTTTCGTCTTCTTGACGTTGGCCAACAATCTTCCTTCACGGTCATGGATGGTGAGTCCACCATTCTCAATCACCATTTTACACCCATTCTCTTTTAGCCAGCCAAGGGAGAGAATGTTAGTCCATAATTTAGGGACATAGAGAACATTGCCCAGTGTTACAGATCCAATCGTCTTTGTCTCAAGGGGGATACTTCTTTTTTGATGGATATCCACTCCAGAGTCATCTCCAAATCTGACCGTCCCATGAGATATTTCTTGAAGATCATGGAATAGAGATTTCTTCCCCGTCATATGGTTGGTAGCTCCAGTGTCGAGAAACCAGAGATCGTCGCTTGTCGATTCTTCACCAACTCCTTGGAGTAATGTCTCCATTTCTTCAATGAACTCCATGAGTAACATCACTGACTCCACTTCGCCTTGGGCTGCATAGAGTGTCTGCTCTTTCTTTTTGTTGCTACATTTCGATGCAAAATTCCCAAACTTCTGATAGTTGTAGCACTGAATTTTAGACTTGTCGAGGGGCTTTTGCTCACCCTCATTGCTTCAATCACCCCTGCTCTTGCCTCGTCATCTTCCACGTCCTCTAGCGCGACCTCTACCGCGTCCTCTTGAGTTCTTGCCTCTTTCATTCTTCAAATTTTCACCCCAACCTTTTCTCTTCACAATTGCTTGTGTCAGCGAAGCTTGCTCCTCTTCTTCAACCTGACGATCTCAGATCTTTCCCTCATGTACTTGGAATGACCCAATTGCCTCATCGAGAGTCATCATCTCAAAATCACCGAACTGCTCCAATGTTGAAGTAATTGGGTCAAACTTCGCTGGTGTAGATCTGAGTAACTTCCCTATTACTGATGCTTCAGTAATATCCTCTCCAATGCTTTTTAACTTTGTCAATATATTGGAAAGTTTACCGAAGAAGGCGTCGATGAACTCATCCTTGCTCATCTTGAGATTTTCAAAATATCTCTTCAGCCCTTGAATTCGAGCCTTCTGCAAATAACCAATACCCACATTTCTCTTCTTGAGTGCCTCCCAAATCTCCTTCACAAACTTCTTGATGTTGATTTGCGTTTGGATCTCCTCAGGAATCGCTCTGAGGAGGATTGAGAGAGCCTGACAATCCTTCTTCCTCGGCACGGTCTCTTCTTAAATCGCTTCCCATAGTCCATGCGCTTCCAACAACACCTCCATTTCATCAGCCCACAAGGTATTTGGTCTTCGTTAGAACAGGAAATAGCAATGGTGGTGCCATATCTCCTGCCCTACGTGCTCCACTTCCAGCTCCATTGATGGCACGCTTGGCAGAAAAACTTCCTCCAGCTTGAGACGCCTCTTCACCTCTTCTCGGCATGGTGTGGTTTCAATCGGAGAAAGAAAAAACACCTCAGGATCCTCTCTTCTCTGATACCAAATGTTAGGAGAGACTCTCTTACGATGGAAGAATGAGAGAGCGAGAGAGGTATTAAGAGAAAATAGACAAAAAAGAACTCTCGACCTGTTTATTATAAGAAGAAACGGAACGTACATTTATAGGGAAAGGAAAGGGAAATAACTGATTCAAACATGAATCCATGTTCCCACGTTTTTGTCCACATCTATCTCTAAACCACAGAAAAACAGAAGAATGACTCCTACACTTTAAGTTTAGAACCCACGATCTCCATCTTGATGGGGATTATTCCAACAGCACTTGCACCTCCCAAGCATAGGCAAGTCTTAATCGCGTGTTTCAAGTCTTAATCGAGGTAAGATGATCTGACAACAGCCATGTCAAGGATCGGAGGCCGAACAAACTGGGAGGGGAGGGGGGGTCGAGGACACACCAGGGCATGTCCCGAGCGTCACCCATTGTACGGCAAGCAGAAGTGCGGGATAGGCTGGGCTACAAAGTGGCAGTGGTCGAGCGATGACTCCACCTTACTCTACGATTCTTCTTCAGTTCAAACTACTCAAACATCACCGCTATGATCAAGACAACAAGAAAACAGTGGAAACCCTAGGGGGATAGGAGGGAAGGAAGGAGAACCGACGTAAACTCAAAAATGAACGTTTATTTTTTTTCCTCAAAAATAACAAGTCTGTCCACGCCCGTGCCTCCCCCCTTTCTTTTATAGTGAAAGGAAAGGGGGTATCCTAATGGGCCTTCTTTAGGGGAAGAGGCCAAGTGGGCTCCCCCCTAAAGAGTCCTCCAAGGGGTGAGAAACCATGCATGGCCTCCCTTCCCTCAAAGGTGCGACAAAACAAAGTGTAAAATGCAAAATGACATGGGGGAGAGGGTCGTACACGCATAGGTTGGGCCTCCCCCATAGTCAAGGGTGACGAACAAAAACAAATGATGCAAAGAGAACATTCGTAGAACTGTAAAGGACCTCCATAAAACCGTAAAAACAATGTGAACATGAGAAGACAACATGACGTGGATGCAGTTTTCAAACCTGGTAGTGAAAGCTCAGGTTCTTCACGTCAGCTCTGACTTCGCGACGCGGCTGACGATGAGCCAGGGCGTGCTCAATGGGATGGTCCCCGATCATTCATTCTTTTCATAATCATTTATAATAAAGTATCTGGACAAATAGATTTTTTAAATGAACTTCAAATATTGATTTGCACCCAAAAAAAATGGTTGAGTACATCTTTGACTTGAAGAAATGACTAGCATGTATTATTTTTGCAAAATTATATGTTTCATATCTATAATGCATACATAGAAACATGAAACGGGAGACATAAAATGTCAGGAGCATAGGGGTATTCTTGGATGGCGGAGTTTATTCATTCCTTGTCTCCGTGTTAGGTAGTATAATTCCTATTATTCCTTAGCAAGACTGCTAAACTTTAATCAACAAATAACATTATCAGTCAGAATAAAAGCATTCTAAGTCTCCCATTCACAGGATATTGTGACTAGATTTTATCAGTCTCCGAGAGGGATTAAGTTGCAGGACAAGCATGGAGCATGTAAGACTCTCTTCAAGGTTCCAATGTTGGATTTCAATGGTACCAGTACCGTTTATTGGGAAAAATTTTCTACTAGCGGTAAGAACATATTTTCCAGTTTTAGATGGAGTACTCATATAAAACAATTATGGCTGGAGTTAACTTTATTAGGGGCTTCACAATCCAAAATCCAGATGGAAGGAGAGTCACTGTTGTGATTTTCATATAACTTATCAGTGAAAAAACTTGTGTAAGAAATAGATGTTTTACATGGTCTCTGTCCCCAAATATGATGCTGGTGTAGATGGCGCATGAGCAACAGACTCAATGAATTGTTTCCACTTCATTCACTGATTCTGCGGACGATGCATTTGAAATAGATGAATCCAAAAAAGAATGACACTTCTCCAGCTAAGAAACCATGAGGTTGGTTAAAGGGGTCTAATAACCTTGGATCATGAGAAAACTGAGATTATGATCCGTCCCAAACATGAATAAAAATGTCTCTTTTGCTGTTATGGAGGCTTGTCGTTTAATTTTGAGTAGGTCTATCATGTTTTTCTATTCTTCCCATAAAATGAATACCATAGATGTGACTCAATGCTCTGCTCCAAGTTCTGATTTATTGGTTGATAAGGAATCCAGAGCTGGTTGGAGGATGTTGATTTTGGTTGAATGTTTTGTACCCAAAAGCATTAGACTCTAGTCTTGATCCAGAACTTTGAGACTTGAGTCGAGTTTCTTTTGAGTCCTAAGCAGATCACTTCATCAAACGCATTGGTTGTTTCCCTGTTACTTAATAATTGAAGTGTTTGGTGTATCAAATTATATAAGTAAACCTAGAAATAAACTTATGAAAATTCCTCAGAATTTGGATATTTGTACTACAGTAAACTAGTTTGGTCCATGTAGCTTCCAATGGGGCATCGTATTTGAATCATATCTCCTTGAGAAAGAGTATATCTCATTTTGTTTATAACGAATTTGATGTACTCTATGCCACAATTCATAGCCGTAGGGACATCTCAAAAGATGGAATCCAATGGAAGGCTTCATTGTGCCGGATAACCAATATTTAATTAAAGCATCTACTTCACACAACGCATCAACTAGATGACCAATAGGGGGATGAGGTGTCAATGTCTACGCCCATGGGAGATCTCTTCTTCCTCTTTCTTCTTGCATTTTTATGATAGTTCTAGGTAGAAGAACTTCCTCCTCCCTCCTTGATTGGAGATCCCTCAATTTGTGCTCATGAATTTTGAGGGATTTCGTTGCATTTAGTGATCTGAACTCTAGCCTTTAAAACACAAGCAGCTACCAAATTATTCATCTTCAAGACCATACACATCTCCGGGTCATCACTTGGCTTTCTAGCTGTGTGAATATCTCATCAGATAGTGTGCCATAGATAATCAACAGTGCCTTCCAGTCCTCGTTAAACCACCTCTGCCTTAATGGTTTCCCACAGACTATGCGCCTCCTACGATACCTGCATTCTCATAGCCTATAGAGATAAGTTTTGCTTATAGAAAACAGGGAAGACCCAGGGCAGAGACTTCGCTGTAGTGATTTTCCATCTGATATCCTTCTGATATCCAATATCTGACAACCGATATCCAATATTCAGAAAAAAGGGGACGGTGTCTGATATCAGATATCGGACATCAGTCGATATCCGCCCTTTAGGTCTAGACGGATATTGAAGACGGATATCAAAGAGGTAAGGACGAAACATGTATTGGATACCGGATATCGGATTCCGATATCCAGATATCGAAACCGGTATCCAGATATCGATATCCGGTATCGACATTGAAAATTGACTTTTTTCATCACATATGATGCTTTAAGTATATCATCGCAGTACACTTTTGATGTATTTTCCACCTCGACTAATATATACAGCTAAATCTTTTTGTTTTCTTCCACATGGGATAACAGGATTCGGAGTTTAACAGAAAACTCGAATCCTGTTATCCCATGTGGAAGAAATTAAAGCTCTTGCGCTGTATATATCACTCGAGGTAGAATACACTTAAAATCATATGATAATATTTCAACTAAATAGTAACTATATTTTAAGGCCATTGTACATGTAATAAATTTAATACATTACTTCCTCGTCCTATAAATACAACTAAAATTTTCTATTTTCTTCCATATGGGATAAAAGGATTCGCACTTGGCTGTTAAACTCTGAATCCTGTTATCCCATGTGGAAGAAAAAAAAAGATTAAGCTTTATATATTAAAAGGGCCACTTCATAAATCAAAGATCTCTCCGACTGCCCCATGTGCTTTGATCCATTCAAACAGCTGCACAATGATGGATTAATTATATTTTTATATAATCTCTCTAAGTTGGATATCAAAATCCCATATCCGATATCGTCATCCTCCTCTAGAGATAGAGGTGGACGACGACATAGAGACGGATACCGATATCAGATATCGTTACTGTAGCAACAGATATCCAGATATGGGAAAAAATGGCTACTGAAAATTTGATTTGTAGTATTCAGTACAACATCTATCCCGATACCGTAATCCGATACCGGTATCGGGGCGGGCGAACCCTACTTTGTTGTCACAACTGAAGATCCAACAGAATCCCCCTCTACTGAAGACGTCTCACCAGCTTTGGAAACAGAATCAACACCTGACGAGGCATGAATTCGTTCCTCCTTGGATCTGACTCATTGAAAAGTCTATCAGCTGTCGCTGCTTAGCAGCACAAAGAAAAAACAACATGGTTGGGGAAGAAAATGAGAGAAGAATATGTTGAAAATGTCATACCCTCCAGCCCTATGTTTCCAGATTGTGGGGGTTGACTTTCTAGGATGTGCCTAATTTTTTCAGGCGTAGTTAGGCCATGGGCTGTGCTTATAAAAGGCCGTCCACTCTTGTTTTCTTATCCTTGGTTGTATTCTCTGACGTAGGACAACTAAGGAAAAGGTGACTGAGGGGATGGATGGGTTGACTACAGGTATGGGTAATAGGCGGATTATAGGTAGGGATAAAACAGTCCACAGAAATTCATGATCCAATTCGGATTTAAAAACCGATGAAAATCTGGTGGTGCAGCTCCGACCCTTTTCGAGGGCGTGAGTACTGTCTTCCCCCACCGCGACGATGCCTAAGCACCGAAATCAATACCCGAATTCACGTCGCAAGGGGATACTCGAGAAGAAGAGAGAAGAGATAGAATCTCAAACCAAATCTAAATCTGACGGTGGTGGAAACTTCTCGGGAAAACACTGAACGAGGAACACTTCGACACCAAAGAGTTCAGGCGTACCTCGGCACCGTAGTGCATGAAGAGGTTGCGGGCAATTCTGATCGTGACGAAGCTGGGCGAATCCGGGCGTTGAGCGGCCCACTGGACGAGGACGAGGATGGACGTTCCGGGCGTTGAACGGCCCTGGTTGAGTGTGGTTGTCGTTGGCGCAACGTCAAGCGTGGGCGAACACCCGCGCGCGTGAAGGGTGCGCGGAGCGCACGGAGCGCCGGCGCGCGCGCGGAGTGCGGCGGAGCACACCCGAGCGCGCGCAGCGTGCGCAGCTTGAAGTGCCGACGGCGTCCGGACAGGGGCAGCCGGAATGCGCCTCAGCGGCCTGGCGCGTTGCTGCGGCGGCGCGCATCGCGCGGGCGCGCGGACGCGCGCGACGGCGACGCGCCGCGGGCGGCGCACGGTCGGTGTGCGGGCAGCGCGCGCGGCGGCGTGCGGGCGCGCGCGGGCGGCGCGGGCGGGCGCTGCGGGCGGCGCGGGCGGCGCGCGGCGGCAGCGGCGCGCGGCGGCGCGCGGGCGGCGCGCGGGCGGCGCGCGGGCAGCCTGGGTGGCCCATTGGTGGGCTACCTGGGCAGCCTTGGGCGAGAGAGAGAGGGTGAGAGGGAGAGAAAAAGAGAGAGAATGGAGAGGAGACGGGAGGCCGACGTCGCAAGGCGACTCTGGCAGCGGCAGCGGCGACGGCGACGAAGGCTAGGGTTAAGAGGGACAGGGGAGGCTGGGCAGTCCTCCAAGAAGAGTTAACAAAACTCAATTCTTGAAATAATGACTGCCTAATGTTTCTTGAAAACAATGGCCTATATATAGGCCTCGGAGGAAAGAGAAAATGACGAGAAAATAAAGACAAGAAAATAAAGACGTGTGCCGTGTCACGCCAAAGGGCAGTTGTGGATCTGCCTCTGGCGTCGTGTCATGACGCGCGTAGGGGCGTGCGTGGGTGGAGACGTGCTTGTCGACGGTTGCGGCGTGTTGACTTTGGTTGACTCCGGTTGACCGTGGTCCATAGCGGGCGTGTTGACTCTGGTTGACCGTGGTGACGCGTTCGATGCTGAAGTGTTGGCGTCCTCGCCATCATTCTCCTTGATCCTTGGAGTTTAGTTTATTGAAAGTTCTTTTGAACTAGAAGTCTCTTCTTCCCTCTCTCGCTCTCTCTTGCGTGGAGTTGGTGCGCTCTTGATGGTGATGATGTCGAGACATGAGGAGGCTGATGGCTACGCCTCTCTGTGTGCTCTCGCAGTGGCATGGTAATCCTCCTCGACATCTGCTGCATCTGTTCACATCCAAATATGCTTCCGCGAGTGTTTGCGCGGAAGCATTGCGAGAATATGACAGAAAACCATTGACTCTTAATCTGAAAAGGAATACTCATCACTTGTCTAAGGAATACGGGAGAAGAAGAAATGGTTCACAATGGTATAATTATTCATTGGTGGTGGGTACCATTTCCAGTAGGGAACATCGTGCGGTCCGGTCCAATTTTTTTGCCGCCGTGCAATTTTTTCAATCACACAAAAGCACGGATCGATGTGCGGTCCAAATTTGTGCAACAAAATTGGACCGCACATCGCAAAAAATGGGACAAAAGATGAGCGGGAGGGAAGCATGAGTGGACGAGAGAGGACCGAGCTGCGTACTTGAGAGGAGGGAAGAATGAGCGGGAGAGAGAATAGTGAGCAAGAGAGAGAAGAGACACCCAGAGATAGAGTGAGAGAGACAAGAGTGAGAGAGAGAGCGAGAAAGAGGATGAGAGAGTTGAGTGCGAGAAAGGGATAAGAGAGAGAAAGAGAGGAAGAGAGAGGAACGACCCAGAAAGAGGAAGAGTGCGAGAGAGAGGAGCGTCGTTCGACTGTCTTGAATGAGAGAAACAGAGAGGAATTAGAGAGAGAAGAGCTCGAGAGAGAATCAGACAAAGAGGAGAGAGAGGAATGAGAGAGCGAGAGAAGAACGCCAGAGACCCAGAGAGACAAATGAGAGTGATAGAGAGAGGAATGAGAGAGAGAGAGAGAGAGAGAGAGAGAGAGAGAATAGCACTAGAGAGAAAGAGAAGCAATAGAGAGAATAAAGAGAGAGAGAGAGAGAGAGAGAAGAGTGCGAGAGAGAGAGAGAGAGGAACGAGAGAGCAAGAGAAGAGCGCCAGAGATAAGAGAAGAGTGATAGAGAGGAACGAGAGAGAGAGAGAAGAGCACCAGACGTCATAGCCCGCAGACCCTTAATCTCATATTCAAAATCTTAGAGAAAAACCGGCCCAAAACCTCACAATCGCACTGCACACGACCTGTGCATCAAAGGACCAACCCTAATTTCTGCGAAATGAAAATGCTGCGTCAACCTGCTTTCGAATTGGCGTCACCTCCACACTCTCAACGCAAACCAGACTTGAAGAAAAATAAGAGACAAGATTCATCCGCCACACAAAGGGTTTAGAGCGTCCACACATGGCTAACCTTTCTCTGATACCATGGTGGAATTCATAAATGTATTGGAGCTCAGCAGAGATCAGGCTGTAAGAGCGTAGATCTTTTCCAAGCAGCGAGACTGGAAACAAGAACAAGAAGTAGAGGAGAAGAAGAAAGAAGAAGAAGAAGTAGGAGATTGGAGATTGGAGATTGTATTATCCGCAAACAAGCTCATACAGTTGGTTCAATATTTATAATGACTACTAATATTTAATTATAGCAAGTTCTTTAAACACATCGTAGTCGTTATAACTAAATATAACGGCTATTTCATATTCAATCCTAACCGCTAGATGGACCCTATCTATCTTTAATCCTAGCCGCTAGATGAGCCCTATCTATCTTTAATCCTAACCGCTAGATTTGCGTATATTGAGTCCTATAATCTAATATCCCATACCGGGTAATACAAATATCATTTTCTTACTATGTAATCTTATTTAGAAGGTCCTATGTCGCTGACGTGGTGCCGAATGCTGACATGGTTCCGACTGCTGACATGGCGCCTGATGATGACATGGCGCCGAGTTTTTCAATTCCTCTATCACAGGCCGGAAGCTGGTCAAAGTACGTGCCCTTGCTCCACGATCCTGACGGCAGATGAGTGGAGAAGGATAATTTTTTGTCGATATCGAAGCAGGAGAGACATTAAAAACAGGAAAACACGTAAGTTCATTGGTGGCTCTTACCCGTTTATTTCGATAGTACATGGGTATCGGATTATTTGAAACGGACCAAAACGAAGAAAGATAAAACTAAACGAAATAGCGTAAAGAAATAATATGCGTATACTATACAAACATAATATCGAATTTTTTCATCAAGTCCACCGTCGATATTAGTCAGGGCGGACCGGTAAGAGTTCCGCTAGGCAACGCCAATTCATTTTCGTTTGGGCAGACAAAGTCTCCTTCGTACCCGCTGCAAGAGATGACACGTCTTTGAACAAGAGTTGCCATCGGCATATTTATAGGAGGCGGCCAGACTCGAGGAATCTCTCTTCGTCGTTTCCATTCGAGATAGAGATAGAGAGAGAAAGAGAGATGGAAGGAGAGAAGGAGAAGAGGAACAAGAGAGAAGAAGCGGGCAAAGTAGCGTTTTGGGCGGTGCAATGCGGCGGAGGGCTGCTGGTGACTCGGTACATGGTCGTGATCGCGGCGGCAGCTGCTTTAGGGTTTGCTCTTTTGGCCGCAGCAAGGAAGAATAAGAAGGAGAAGACGGGAAAGCCAGGAAAAGATGAGAAACAAGAAGAAGTTGATCTGGGGTAACGTCTTTCACTCTCTCGTAATTTTTTGCGCTTTGCGAACGATTGCGAGAAGCGTCATCGTCATCCTCCCTCAAACGAATGGTGTTACCATTTAGCCAGCGTCTCTAGCGAGGCCAACAACGGGAAGATGACCGTAGGTGATGGGTATTGAAACGTACGTCTTTGGTGTCGGAGTATGAGGCGGCGTTTTTCAACTTCAGGACACGAGCAACGAGGATCTCACGATAGTAGCATTTTTTTCAACTTCAGGCACACGAGCAACGAGGATGAGAAGCCCGAGGAATCAACGATAGAAGATGAGGGATTCGTAGAAAGGTCGATTTCGTCGCCTTTGCAAGCGAAGCAACTTCACTCGTGAGTTTTCCCACTAGAGAATGTTCATTTCACAACTAGCAGTAGCATTTTTTTGAATCATGATGGCGAAGAAGAAGGAGAAGAAGGAGAGGACGGGTAAGCCAGGAAAAGATGAGAAACAAGGAGTTGATCTGGGGTAACTAACGCCTTTCTCTCTCTCGTAATTATTTTACGTTTTGCGAACTATGGCAAGAAGCGTCATCGTCATCCTCCCGCCAACGAATGACCGTAACGATTAAGTTAGCGTCTCTAGCGAGGCCAACAAAGGGAAGATGACAGTAGGTGATGGGTATAGAAACGTACGTCTTTTGCTGTCGGAGTATGAGGCGGCGTTTTTCAACTTCAGGCACACGAGCAACGAGGATCTCAAGATAGTGCAACAGGCAGCGGATGAGAAGCCTGAGGAATCAACGGTAGAAGAGGAGGGATTCGTAGATGGGTCGATCTCGTCATCTTTGCGAGGGAAGCAACTTCACTCGTGAGTTTTCCCACTCGAGAATTTTCATTTCACAATAGCGGCAGCATTTTTTTGAATCATGATGGCAATTTTCGGCATAGTCCGTAAACGTATAGTGGGATCGTAACCCACTGATCATACCGTGATCAAGAAAAAATGATTTTCGTGAAACCAGTACCCTACTTGTACGGTGGTTCTGCTGGTAAGATTGCTGCATTTGTTAAGGGGGCTAAATTTGCATTGCGTTTCAGTTCATGCGATATAATCTGCAGACTTGATCCGGCTGGCCAGATACCGTCAACCAATCGCGCGGTCTCCTCGCCTGCTCTCCAAGTAACCATTATGAGAGAGAGAGAGAGAGAGAGAATTAAAATATTCTTAATGTGATGTTATGTTTGGCAGGGGGCAGGAGATGAAGATAAGTTGGAGGAAGAGAAAATTATAGAGGAAGAGGGAGAAAAACAGGAGAGAGAGATGGAGCCAAGGACCATTGAAGTGGTGGAAGAAGAAGCGGGGGATACCGTCCCGTCAGTAAAAGAAGATGACGAAGACGTCAACCTCCCACCAACAGAAGCGGTCAAACATAGAAACTCACCGGAGAAGATTGTAGAGCAGGATGATAAGGAGAAGAAGATGATGGATGAGAGCTTTGGGTCGTGGAAGAAACTCCAGAAAATGCACCTGATCTGGCTGTTTGCCTTCCTCGTAGCTATTTTGATGATGACATTTATGTGCCTCGACTGTCATTATCAACTTCGTCAGTCTTGCCTTCTCTTCTAGAAAACCACGCTCATATTTCTCCCAAGAGAATTATCCATAAAATGATGACTTATATATTTTTTCCCATCGTTATTTTTTTGGCGTTCCAGACCTATATTTTTTATCGGTGCTTACGGACTAGTTTACATCATATTATTTCCAAACCTTATCTATTTCTTGAGGCACTAATTAAAGAATTAATCAAAGAATTTTTATTTATCACCATGTATGGGCGAATTTATTGTGTGGTCTGAGTTAGATTCCTGTCTAAGAAGTGTAGATTGGGTTAGTAAAGGGTGAAAAAACAGATACGAGGTAGATATGGAGAGTAGGAGGATTGAGGTAAAGAGGTAATGAACCAAATTAAGATATATAATTCCGTAAGTTGTCGTTATTTAATTTTATTTAACAAAATAAAATGTATAGTTGTTTTACCTAACTTGAGATGTCTAATAGTGAGTGAGGTTGCCTACACAGGGACTGGTGCCTATAATAGTTACTGGAAATAAGAAAAATATAAGAAGATAATAATAGGGTGAAAACAAAGTATTTGGTTATATAATAACCTAAAATAAGCAAGATAGTGCTACTGGAGGTACTGAGGAGATGCAAAGACTATGTTAAGACTTCTCGGCTAACAGATGGATGAAAATGACTTTAATGAATCAAGATACAAAGTAGAATGAAAACAAAATAGAGAATAATAGGACTGATATTTATAGGTGATGAAATGTTTATTTTATTATTTTTAAGCGTTAGGTAGGTGATATGTGTCGAAAGAATAATTAGTTACAGTTTTATAAGAAGGACATAAATTAAGATATAGTACAAAAGGTATTTTAATTTTAATTTCTTACTATCTTCTCTTATCTTCTTCCTATTTACCTAATTTATTAAATTATTCTAAAAAATTAAAATTTAAAAATACCTCACACCATTAATATATATCATTACTTAATCTGTTCTTATTCAATTGGACCCATTCATTATCATCCCCTTTTCTCTTTATCCTTTTTCTTATCTTAAACTAAAACTAAATATACCTATTCGCTAACTCCTTAAATCTCAATATCCTTGATTACTATATATATATTTGTATCTTATCCAACATGTAACCTAAATATCACTTAAAAAATAATAATCATACTATATATATCTCCTATTAAGCATAGTATCCTGACTAATATCTTTTGCTCAATACTCAAATATCTTATTTAAAATCTAAAAATAGTTCTTCCACTACCTCTTACTCTCTCCCTTATTTTAATACTACACATAAATTTCATTCTCCCACTTATTCACTACATCTAATATCTATAAAAATTTTATTAGTAATAATACAAATAGCATATTTTCATATAGATATATTGCTTCTCTTTTCCCCTACTTCTATACGTCTTTTGAGCACCATTGAATCAGATCTAAGTGATTCTCTTACCCCAAAACTGCCATCCATCCACATGAAAACAATTACTTTGGCCCTGGCCATTAGATTCTAATAAGACATCATGAATATCTGTGATTATATTGCTGCCAGAGATGAAGCCTTTATTAGTGGACCTCTTACCCATGTCAACATCCATTCTCCTTCAATAAGTGATCTCAGTTTTGTGGGCCATATCATCTGTGTCAGCTTTTAGTGTCTGATTCATTGTCTGAAGAATAAAGATATGAACATTGAAGAGGGAAAAGAATTTTAGAGTATTTGATTTCAGTGTCCAATCTTATTTGAAAAAATATCACATGTGACATCATAATGTGGGTTTTAAAAATAGCCTGTTATGACAGGTCTTTGGGTCAGGTCATCCCAAAGCTCTGTCATGCATTGCATTTTATTTCTTTGAGATTGTGGCCCATTGGGTCGCAAACATATCTTCTTATCTCCTTCAACCTGGCCTGCGATGAAACTTAAGAAAAATGTATATACCTTAATCTCATTTCAAAAAATAAAGAAATGTGGAAACTATATAAATTAAGCACATTATAGTTCTTTAAATTTGGAACTTCCCTCATTTCCATGCAGGATATTGAGGTTGCCCTTTAGCTTCACCCATGAGTGTTGCACAAGGCTGGCCACCGGTCAGAGATTGCCCCACATTGTTGGGTTGCCGTGTAGTGGGTGCTGCCATTTGGACCACCAACCATGAATCCTGAGAATCCTTGACCATGAGATTACTTCTACAACCAATGTGTCTTTCTCTTTTTTTACACTTCTTCCTCACTTCTCATTTTAATGTTTCCTAAAACTCACTATGACTAATAAACTTAGTAAGTTAGCCATATGATTTTTCTGTGTCAAACATATAACATAAATATCAATGATATGATCAGCAATCATTAAACAAAACTCAACAACCATTCCTTAATTAATAAAACATAAATAGAATTATTCCATGCATGGACGATGATTCTTTAAAAACTCAGTCACATGTGTTTATAAATCATGAACTATATCCAGTATGTCTCAGTCACATCCCCTCTCATGAACTCAATCTTGGTAGCTTCAAGTATTATATTGTTATCTCTTTTCTTCCCATTTGACACACCGAAAATGCTAGATGTTGAATCGCCTCAGATGAATCTGCCTAATCAAACTATTATTCTATGTACCTTTCTCGTTCTGATAAGGCTGAAGCCCCAGGAATAAATTTCATTTTGGATCTATTCAAACTTTAAAGGTAAAGGCCTTCTTATTTCTCTCATTTGCTCATTTCTTTCATATCTCTTTCCTCCAAAACACTTTATACGTAATAATGAAACATTCTTTGCTTGTTCACTATTTTATTGAATAAAGATTGTTTCAATGTTAAGATTATTACCAGTTCAGTATATTCCAAAGATCAAAATCAAGAGCAGATGGAAACTTGCCTTCAGAATTGGCTTCGGCTTAAGGGGATCTATCAATTAATAAATATACAGGAGCCTCAATCTAATGACATGTAATATTATTCCTCAATCCGATTTTATTGGATATTTTGGTTTATAATATTTTAATAAGATTATATTATAATAATTCACCAAATTTGATCATTATTCGACCAAATTTCTTTCAATGTACTTGAGTTCTTGTACTTTCTCCTTCCTTTTAAGATGTGTCTTAATATATTCTCTTGGACCTCCTACTTATCTCCATATTTTTTCCATACCATTTCCATAATGTCTCACCCAAAATCTAAATAATTTAACCAAATTCAACAGTTTGCCATTAACTCCTCTCATTTGACCCTAATTTATAAATTTGATAGTTTCACTAATTAAATTAATAATTAGGTTTATTTTTTACATCAAACTGAAAGGATTTAATGAATGAAAAATTATTTAAACATGAATAAATTATTATTTTATTCATTTTTAACAAATTATCAATATAAGATGGTGTAAAATAATTATGTACTAGAATAGAGAACAAGAGGGTAAATGGAGACATATTTTTCTCCATGGTTTTATCTAATGTTTCATCCAACGTCAAGTAGAATTTTTATTTATTACAATTAATCCACTTCCAAAAAAATGTCAGGGGTCAGTTGACCTCACGATATTTACCTTTTCATCACCATGCTGAATGGTATCACATAAATCATTATTGAGATTTCACATTTTTCATACCTTATGTTTATTTTTATCTTATGATTCTCCTTATATAAGACATGATAAAACAGCCTTGCATGGAACACTACAATGGAACTGATCAGATAACCCATCAACTTTACCTCCTATAAGTTTTCCATCAAGGAGTAATAATCCACAATTTATTTGAATAACATTCTGAATTTTTATGTTTATTTGAATTTAAACTATAAATTACACATGTTATCAAACCTTAACTTATTAAATCTATTTTTCAGAGATTTTATGATATTTTTAAATTTTTATGGTATTTTTTATGTATTTTTTTACCACCTTTTCTGAAAGGAAGTAATTTTCAGTCAGTAATATTTTTAGAATTTTTGAAATTAAATTCATGGAGGTATTCTTTTACCAAGTCGTTACCTACATTTTCTTTTATTAGTTATATTTGATTTATTTAAAGGTTTTCTCATTTTCTTTTCTGCCACCCCATGTGTTTCCATTCAATTGATTTGATTTACTCAAATGGCCCATGCCAATAATCATAACAATAAGCTTCCACTATGGCATCAAAAATTACACAACATAATGTCACATAGTTTTCTAAAAATCATTATTTTTTAATGAGTAGGTTCACATGGACCAAATTAAAAAGAAATTATTTAAATCACGCTGAATGATTAGAAAGAAAAAATTGTAGGGATACAGGTCAGCTCGATAAAAATCAGTGATTTTATAACAGACTTGAATGCTTGAAAGTCCAAAATCAAAATAAGTCTATGCATCAAATAATCATTTGCCAAAAGGAGATTGCATTCACGTGTCCTACTCTAGCTCTCTTGCTACATCACAAGTTTACTTTCTTAATCATTACTCACATTTTTAAACAATGTAACTTATCGCAATGACTAATTGGGAAATTTAGAAAACACATTGATATGACACATGGTGATGCAGCACTACTTCACACATTCCTTTAATTTTTAATTATTTATACTGTTTTCTATTATTTTTCTCACGGTACATGTCACTTTTTTTAACTGTAGATCAAGCACGACATACAAAATGAACCAAATTATTGCAAAACAAGCTTTGGAAAATCTAATAATGGGAAACCCTAAAAGTGATGTGGTGAAATTGCTCATGTAGAGAAATAATATTTCCATAAAATAAGTATCTAGGATTGGACAAAATTTAAACATTCACATCTATATTCAAATAGGATAATCAAGCAGAAATTTTGAGACAATAATTTTATGTATCCCCTCTTTTCATACATGCCTTTGGATCTGTAAGATAAGGTGCTGAGCACTGTAAAAATTATCTTTATACCAGCTACCTAAATTTATGGGCAATCGAATGAGAGTAAGTTGAGAGATCAATAAAGTCTTTATTCCTGGTGTCTTGGGTGATTGAGTGAAAGAAACACATGAACCTTGAGTTAGTCAACAAATTAAACTGGTGCTCACAGAAGATATGGACCTCGGGTCAGTCTCCTTGCCTTACATTATGTCTACTAACTAGATTAGGTCTATGTATCACTTTATTACATCACTTTACATGACACTAATCAACTCTTGAATCTCATCCTTATCACATCACTTCTTCATACCAACATCACTAGATTTTCATTAAAATGCATATTCCTTTATAAACTCTTACCCATATCTCCATTCCCCTCTTCTCACCCCATCATCACTCATTCACTCTACCTTATATTATTTATCAATCCCATTCTACATCGCTATCTTATGCCTCGTACCTCTACAATTAATTTCCATACTATCTTTTATGTGTCATCTCCCAACCTCCCCATGTCTTTAATCTCATATCTTCATGTTTTTTAAATATGATGTCTGATAATACCCTAACTTCGGTATTTAATTTAAGTAGTTAGCACACTTTTATGCATTTAAAGAGTTTAAAATAGGGTTGTTATCATATATTTACATGTTAAATAATTTTTCCAAGTAATTTCTCATTTTTCCCTAATTTTCTATTATTTATGAATTTCATGGAATTTATTTAAGCTTGGAATAATTCTATTTAAATAAAAATTTCAGGTTTAAAATTTAATTTTAATGTTAATTAATGTGGACACGAATTACTGAATTTTCTAGAATTTTATTGAATTCTATCAAATTTTTTGGGAATTTATTTGAGAAATAAATTATTTTTTAAATAGAAAAAGGACATATTTATAAGTAAAATAGGAGTTTTAAAGCAATTTCTAAAGTTGGAGGGTTTTTCCTTAAATTTTTTGTTGAAAATATGTCCTTGTAACAGCTCTCAGTTGTCCATTGTAGGCGTAAAAATCCAATAAAATTATTTCCAGATTTTTATTGAATTAATCAGAATATTTTTACACGATTTTTCTATGTTTTTTATGAGATATGGAGAAGAGAGAAAGCAGACGGGCATATTCATAAACCTTTTTTGGGCAGCATCAGTTTGTGCGCGCGAATATATTCAGGGACTTAAGCACAAAAACTCCAAGAGATGGATCTCGAGTGGTCACGTGGTCGAATCTCGGTTGTTGGATGAGAACCCGAAGGCTTAAATCCGAAGATTTAAATTATCTCTCTGGGTGGTAAGTTCATTGCCCGTGCTGCCCATACAACGTGCATGCATGGGAGGTGATGTTGCAGCATGTGATTGGATCACGCTGCTAAAAGCGCACAGGTATGTGCAAATCACTATGTGTCTTATTTATTTCCAGCAGGGGGTATGTGCCATGCCGAGGACGAACCCGCCAATTGAAGTTTAAAATGCACCATCCAATCAACGAGCGACATGGCATTGCGTTAGGAAAAAAATTAAACTAAAATAAATGAAAATTGATCCAAAGGCTCAGATTGGCCAATTTTCATTTATTAAAATGTTTAATTTCTAGGATCTATAGATGATGTTTAATAGAGTAGATAGTGAACTTGGATACCCAATTTCCCCAAAACAACCAAAATCAAGTCTCCTTCTTAAACTCTCCACTTGACTCCTTTGATCCTTTTTATTGGATCAAAGAAGTCAATCTAGGGCTCTTTACTGCTTCTATTATTCTCATCTCTTCTACCCTCCTTTCTAAGCTCTTCATCTAGTTAGGGTGCTTTCATCTTTATGGAAGATTAAATTAACTCAAATTAAGGACAAATTATTCGAGTAAATCATTAATTAAAGTCCTTACTAGCTTCCCTTGGACGATACCTATAATTATCATTATACATCTTAAGTTAAGGTTTTATAAAATTTATTGCATAAGATAAAATCAACAACGATAAGGGATAATAAAATTGCATAATTCACCCCTATTTTTGGCTTATTAATGCCTCACCTCTTGAGTCAATTTTTAAGGAGTATTGAACTCCTAATTACCACTCCCTATGGATGAAATCCCTAATCAGCAGTAGATAGCCATGTTTTCATCAAAAAAAGGTTTATAAATTTTTTAAGTTAAAAATAGATGAAATGGAAATGACTTCTGAAGTATTAGAAGAACCTAAAAAGGCAGAACCTGACTCTAAAGATTATGTTCGTTCTATTCAATTTCATGATGATTAAAAACCTTTAAAATTAAATCAAATTCTCATGATCAACATCTCCTATAAATATTTAAGAAATTTATTATTAAAATTCTTGACGAAAAGCTTCTATAAGTATTCTTACTCATTTATATGTAGATCAATTATAAATAACCATTGATCTTAGCACCATACTTGACATGAATAAGATGCGTGAAAATTTCTGTGGACTATATCCTTTTCTTCTAATATCTTTACCTTCAATTAATTAATGATATAAATTATTTGCAAAAGTAGATTTTTATGGTGTCTGAAAGGAAGGGGTTCAGTAGGTATATGGTGAATTCATTTTGTAGTTATTATTTCATTTGACTTAACCATAATTTAAATATTTATATATTAATAAATATAAGCATTATAACTTAAAAAAAATGTAGATATGATATTTTATTGATATTAATTGTAAAAACAGAAATCGGGTTAAATAAGTTGTTCTAAGGATCTGATATGCAACAATAACTAAGGGTTAATTCACAAAGGCACGTAATGAGAGATTAAATTGAAATTCAAAAATATTTTAAAATAATATTTTAGGTGATTTTATATTTTCTAGATTTTTTAACTATTTTCTAAAGAGGAAATCAATGAAATGAAGGAAAATTATCAAAACTATTTGAAATAAATAAAAGAAATATTTAAGTGGATTATGATAATTTCTAATAATTTTTAGAGAAATAAATTAATTTTAAGGACAAATAGAGCCTTATGTTGCCCTTCTCATATCAAAATTTGCAAGTGACAACCTGACTCTAGGCAATATTATTGGGCAGAAATGGGTCGTGTATGAAAATGTTGTAACTTTTGCTACATGATGAATTTTTAGTGTCTTTTGATTTGTTGGAAAGCTTAAAGTCTAGGCTATCCAATGGAATTTTAAATATACAAAAATATGAGAAAATATAAATAAAAAATTCAGGAGATCACGCAAATCTTGTTGTCACTTCCCCCAAGAGCCAAGTGGTGCTTTCTCTCCCAACATCTTGATCACCCAAGAACGCTCGCTCCCATGCTCTTTTAGACAAAGAATGGATCAAAGAAATCTTATGCAATAGGCCTCCAACAACAAGTTGGGACCAGAAAACCAAGATGAGATACAAAGAGAGGGGAGAAGAGATTAAATAAAAGTGTCCTAACTCTCCCAGCCATTGGATTTGATTCCAAAGATTTAGAGGTATAGGATTACTTGATTTCCATCCTGGATCCATGTTCCCTCCTTCCCATGTTTGAAAATAGGTCTTTCAATTTCAAATTGTTGGTTAGTTCCCCAATTCTTGCATTAAGTTGATCTGGTTCTTAAAGAGATTTCAGTGGGCTTTTATAGTGGGCTTCTCGTGTATTAGGCCTCACCTTATTATCTAGGACATGGCTTGTGTTTCTCCTTTACTTCCATCTTTATCCCAAATTCACCATTTTATTTACCAAAGTCTTGTCTTTTAAATAAAACTCTAAGAAGATGTGAGAAATCCATTTGACTCTAAGGATTCAAGTGGGGTTAGCTTCAAAAATCAATAAAATACATAAAAATAGAGATTAGGAAAATAATTGATAAATTTATCATCTATCCTTAAGTGGTGAATAATCCAGGCATAAATCTTAAAATAAGTGGTAATAAATAAATAGATGTGCACAATTGTATTGGTGTAATTCAATTTTATCATTAACCATTTCAATACCAGACCTGATATGATATGCTTTAGAATATTTATTACTAGTAAGACTAGGCATTATAACTAACCACCGAATGGGTTGGGATATGAGGATTAAAAATAAGCAATGCTAGGAGACTTGTTTAAAATGCTTTAATTGATGTGTGATGAATTTTTTTAAGCTAGTCTTCATGGCCATGATCATATATATTGTCAAACTTATTTAAATTTATGGTATTCACCAGGTAAATATCTAAAATACATATTTACATTAAATAGTTACACTATAAAATAAAGCAAGATTAAATACATAAATTTAGTGATTTTTATTTTTTATGAAATAAGTTTATTATAGATATCATGGCCAAGGGGTCAAAGCTCTGAACCTTTACCTGGAAAAGTGAAAGTGAGAAGGCAAATATGTGAAGTATCAGTCTTGTCAATCTTGATCTGAGTTTATTTGACCATAGAAATGACGCAGATAACCCAAATGCATACATATTAGGTATTAGGATATAGTGACAAAAACATAAGAATTATTCATATGTTCAAAAACTATAATAACTTATAATAAATAATTTCTTTTTCAAGTATTTTTTCCGAAAATTAATGGGCTTTATCTCCAGAGTTAGAACTTAATCTTATTTTTATACTGGATTTCAATCTGCTTTAGAATATTAAATTTTAAGAATATATTTTTCACAATGACATTGTCTACTTTTTTTCTTAGATATTACTGCATAAAAAAAATGATAATAAAAGAATGTCAACATTTTTTAATCATATTTGAAATATATTTATATTTATGATTTTCATAAATATTTCAACCAACAAATATTAATAAGAAGTATTTGATCACATCTATTGATTGGAATAAGTAATTGAACAACCTAAGGTCAAATATTGTCACTTTTCTTTGGGTAGGATAAATACAGGCCTGAAAGATAATTCAGTAATAATCACAAATTAGAAATAGATCTTGTATTCTTACTTTATTCTCCCTTTCCCATTCCAAGAGATATACTCTGAACTATTTTCTTCAGTTTCTCCATTTTAATATGATTTTTGTATTCTAGCCATGGCAGACTCTGCGTGAGTGAAACAGTAAAAAACTGATTATTGTTCATTCACAAATAAGAGTGCAGTAGAAGGAAGAATTTTTAGGGCTCTCATGGGATTATGGATACTATGGACCACTTTTCCGAGGGAAATCAGCCCCAAAGATATCTTTTGTCAATTCATTCATGATGATTGAAAGGTTTCCTCAATCGTTATATTAAGAACTCATAATATCCATTATCAAACTGTAGTTCACAATATATGAGCACTCCAACTATGTATTCCAAATTATTTCAAGAAAACCTCTTACACGCTGGAGAACCCATCATCCATCTCCTCACCCCTGTAAGCGTGGTGTTTGATAACATGTTAATATATAGATTAAAATCATCAATTTTTCTATGTTTAATTGCATTAAATTTACCAATGTGTGTGTCAGGAAGCGTAAATTGAGCAAATCTATTTTTAGAATGATATTTTTTTTTTTCATATTTTTTTGATATCTTATGAAAATTTCTGACTTCATATTTGAGAGGAAAATAATTGTGTTACTCATATTATATATATATATATGAATTTTCTGACATTATATTCCTATATAGATATTACTTTAAGTCATAAAATATATTTTTTCCTTTATTATGAATTAGAACATTTTTGGAAATTAAAATCTTTCATGCCCTCATAAAATATATTTCTAACATACCCTTTTATATGAATGTATATACAATACCTATCCATATCTCTCAGTCTTCCTCCTATCACCATTCCTCTATTCCATACTTCTCTCTCTATATTGTTGATTTATGTTCCTATGGATAGCTTGAGAGGGGACATGAATTTGGCTATCCTTTTAAACTTTTTACTTCATTAAATTAGGTTAATTATAATCCTCGATTTGCACTATCTATGTTTTAGAGCAATAAACGAGGGAAGGATAACACAGTATTTTTTATACAGGTTAGGGCTTGTTCCTTACTCCTGTCCTGGGATATCGAACCGGATTTCTTCATCAATCCTTAATCAAGTCTTTATGGCCCCCCAAGCTAAACCAGCCTGGTAATAGAGATACACAGATATATCCTTTCTAGGGATTGAAATGGCCAGTCGCCTCGGGCCCCCTTAGCCTCCGCAGGTACACACGCCTTCTCGTCTCCTTTTACTCTGACCACCCAGGTCCTCTCAATTGGACCAATTTGCCTTCGCATGAAGATACACCTATCTCCTTACTTGCGCTAACCAACTGGACCAACTGGACCGATTTGATCTCGAATTCAATCAATCAAATCTAATGTCTCCTTTAACAATCAATTTTATTCATTCCAATATCCTCAAAGTCAACCCTCAATCACCAAAAATTTTGGCAGAGTCTCATCTGTATTTTAGTAATTTCTCACGTTTACCTAACTAGAAGTAATTTAATTCTTAAAGCATAAGTGCATTAAAACATAAACCCAAACCTGGAAGGATTTGTGCAAATCCTTCTGTATTATTCCTTCTCCTTTCTTGGCAGATACGCGTTGATTTTCCTGCACTGTTAATTTGACACAAACAAAAATTCTACAATACAAATAATCACTGATCACTTAGGTTTAGTCACATTTAATATTTTTCAGTCAGAATCAACCAGTATCAATTGAATTTGAACTCTATGAAGCCAATTCACATCTATACTTATTTGATTTAATTCAGTTTTTTCCAATTGAATTTAATAATAGTTTACTTCTGATTATAGTTTATTTCTGATTAAGTGGCCTTAATCAAACAATGACACTTTCACCTAATATCAATCAGTGTTTAATAATATACAATAAAAATTCGGCAAATTTGGGTTTGTATTTAAGAAGTTGTTATCTTGAAACTTAACCTATCAAAACACACTAAGTAGAAGAAAACCTCAAGAGATTTCAGTATTGGATTTCAGGAATCAATGTTAATCAATGGATTAAATTTAGCTTGAGAGAATTTCAAATGGCTAATTCAATACTTAATTTCAACCAGATTAATTTAAGATCAACTAAGTTAAACTTAGATGGCATTAATCCCGTCTGATAATTTCATTCAAATTCTGAGAATTCAATTGAATTAGAGTTTAGATTCAAGACCAAAAGATATAACTGACGCTCTGATAATATATATAAACTCAGATTAGCTTTGAGGATATTTCAAACTACTTTTAATCCAGAGTTAATCAGAAAACTCTTACAAAGAAATAGATAGTTGATCGTCGGAGAATGCTCTATGTCACGGCTATTCGTCATGTGATTCTAGCAGATTTTAATTTAGATATTTCAATGTCTCCGGTGAGATTTAGAGGCTTGATTCCACGTCAAATTGATTTGAGTGCCACCACGTGGGGTCTCTCTCTGGGCCACCACATGTGATCTTTCATCTCCAATTTCCTCAGTTACCCTGTAATCAATATGTTAAACATAAACAGAAATCGATCTCACCAAGAGTTCTTCTAGGCGATCTGGATTTTTGGATTTCCGGAAGTGCTCTCGATCAATCAGCTCGACGATTGTTCTTTGACAACCTTCTTCTCATTCACAAATCTCACTATAAATTCGGTTTTCTCTTGCATAGAGAGGCTCTTTGTATCGCCACAAAAAAGGAGAAGAATTGCCATCGTTTCATGTTTCTTTTTATTTTGATTGTTCTAGAATTTATGCCTAAAATGCCCCTGCATCATTTAACTTAATAGATACCTCTATTGAGGGTAAAAAAGTAAAGATAATAAACTTAATTAAAAGTAAATAAACTTTATAATTGAACCAACAAACTTACCCTGATAAATATTAAAGCATAAATCTAGAAATTCCAAATATATATATATTATCTAACTAGATGTGATTTAGGATGTTTTTCGTGTAGAAATCTTCCTTAAAATAATTATAAATTATCAGATAATAAATAGGAAATCACTTTAGCCAATTTCAACCAAAAAATAAATTTTGTCCTTTGACCGCTAAACTTATCTATCAGTTGACTTTAGATTATCATAAATATTTTTTGGCACATTGATAATAAATAAATTTAGGTTTCCAAAAATTTTGGAGTCAAAATTCGTCCATTCAACCCTTGCTATGGTTGACTTTTGATTGGCCTTGATTTAATTGCTGATTGTTCATCAACATTCACCAAAAATAAAGACTAATCTTAGGCATTAATCTTCAATCTTCATATATTACTGTATTTTATCTTCCATTTTTCATATTAGTATTCATAATATTTCTAAATATTAATTTTCAACTTCTCACCTCACCATTTCCTTCTAAATACTTATCACCACCTTAAGCAACATTAAAAGAATATTAAATTCCTGATCACGTTTCTCTATGGAGATAAAATTTACTGATCAGTGAGTAATTATTTAATAAATATTATTGATTAAAATCAAATAATAATGATATAATTAACAAATTAATTTTGATTTTATAGCTCCTGCTTTACCTCAAGCCCGCCGATTCTTTTTTGCATGGCATGCACACATCTGCACACTTTACACTGTCACCAGCTATGCAGTCCAACCCCAATACGCATGCACCACTCATGCCTTGAGTAAATGTACACTTGTAAGGTTAAATGCACACTTGCCATCCCATGTAAAATACTGCATTGCATGAGAAATTACTGACAACCTATACATCAGTCTCGGCTTTTCTTTATTTCAAACATCATTTCGCCAACACTGCACTAGTCATCCATCCACGTCCATTCTATTTCCATCATGTTCTTCAAAGTTTTTTTTGTATTACAATTCATAAATTAATATGATTATATACTCACATCTTATTTTATATAATATATCAATATTAAATTAAATAGGTAGTACTTTTATAAATTTTTCATAGTTCTTAAAACTTTCCCTTAACTCAATCATTCAAAATTTCAAATCTCAAAACCTTATTGCCTTGAGGAATTGACCCTTAATTGCCCCACTTTAATCCTTCTTATCTAATAATTTAGTGAGAATTTTTTAAGTTAAAATCAGGGAAATTTTCTTATAAATTTATAATGTTTCAAACACAAAATGATTACATAGAATTTTTTTGGTCTAATTATCCAACATATTTTAAGTATGATGTCAATTAAGCCATCGCATTATGGAGGATCAATTAGTGGGTTGAGTTTCATCCGATGGCTTTCCTACCAATTTAGTATTTGATGAGTAATTTTTAAATGATAATTTTCAATTCTAGAACTAACAAGTTAAAAACTTTTCATTGAATCAAACTTACCTAAATGCACTAGATAAAAAAATTTAAATAAGTTATTATTTTTCATCTATGACACATTAGATACAAAGTTTGAACCCTTTTGATTGAAGCTTGGACTTTATCTTGGTGTCTGCACTCCACCACGCAAACGGTTCTTCTTGAGGACTACCCAAGAAAAATCTTTGATAAGATCTTTGAAAAAGTTACTCTTGGAAGCGGTGCTTTGAAATTTTTAGCAAATTCTTATGAAATTTTATGCCATTAAAAAGCCAATCAAACATTCCCCACCTCTTTCAATGTTCACTGATACAATATCTTTTATAATGCATGAAAGATACTTTTAATGAAGTTCATGAATGCATAAATCATACTTAGTGAATTGTGATTTGATGATCTCATCATAAATATAATAAATATTTGATGCATAAATTCACTAAGTGAATTGTGATGAGATCATAATACATAAATCACTAGTCTT
Organism: Wolffia australiana; assembly: GCF_029677425.1. Classification (NCBI taxonomy): domain Eukaryota; kingdom Viridiplantae; phylum Streptophyta; class Magnoliopsida; order Alismatales; family Araceae; genus Wolffia; species Wolffia australiana. The sequence goes on from NC_135842.1 coordinate 7,388,196, forward strand.
TAAACATGTGTTCTGAAAAATTTTATTCAAAGAATACTCAAGAACGACATCAAAATATATGCATATAATATGTGTATATATATTCTCAATGATTTTATGAGTATGGTGGATCTTGTAGCCACTAGTATGAAGACACTAAGGACAAATAATAGGTATGCTTAAGGGAAAGTAATTCATTGAATGGATATGTATGAATCCTTGAATGATATTATACTTAACTGTCAATCAGGTAATTCATGTTGTTGATGTGTAAGTGGTCTTAGACCTGAGACACCAATGATATATTGTGGGCACATGACTGTGTTTTGACTATGGTCTATAAGTTTCTAATCATGGGATTCCAAACTATGTGTTCTCATATATAACATGAAATTTAGAAAGGTGATCGAATGGTCAAGATGGGATCTTCTCCCTTGGTATAGGATGAGACAACTCTGGTAAGATGATGCAATGAAGTTCTTAGTCACGGTATTAGAATATTAGAAGAGAATTCTCTAATGATTTCCTGATGCATTAGTGATGACTAGGATGACTGATTAGGGCTGAAAACTCATTATACCCTAACTAATCGGACGAGGTCAAGAGGATGGGGGCTTATATGTGCACAATTAACTGATGAAAGTAAATGTTTGATGAGAGAGTTGATATACCCATTTCTATCTTCTAGAGCACAAGTTGTAGCTTGGTACCTCAAGGTCGTGAAACTCAACCTCTCGATCGGGCTAAAGCGGTACTTGATTAACTAATCTATTTATGATATAATTAATAAGTACGGTTGTCCAAGAAAGATTATTGAGACAATGGAATTATTAACAAGAATGATACATGGGCCTCGAGGGTCACCTACAAATGGTATGTCAAACATTAAAAGATATACTTCAATTTTAGGGGTCTTTGTGAAAAATTCCTCTTCAACTCGCACCTCTCCTGAGGTCATCTAGAAGTCTTTGAGTGCCCATCCTTATTCTCCCTTCTCTCCCTAGCCCCCCCACCTCAATGTGATCAAAATGATGAAACAATGATAGTGCTGGTCAAGATGGGGGATACTCAATAAGTTGTGGATTGTGTGGATAAGTTTAGAGTCTGGAAACTTGAACAACTTAACACAAATCGCTTGAAGAATTGACAGATTGAATATCCATTTGTGAAGAGATGTTTTGATCATCAGCTTTTTAATTATTTAAGAGGTATGTAACTGCTATGTTTTATCTTCTTCTGCAAAAATATTAAATGTGTGTTGATCACGACCTCATAACTGATGGATATTATGTGGTCCCATCAAGTCAAATAACGCAAAAATATTTTATTTAAGTTAATTGAATAAATTAGTTCATTATTGTTGTAGTGTGATGTTTATAATTAAGTTCATGAATATGTGAAATGACATAGTGAATTATGATGAGATCATAATACACTAATCCTTAGTCTTTAAGCATGTATTCTAAATATTCCTATTCAATGGATAGTCAAGATGGGCATCAAATTATATGGATATACTATTACTGTCTGATCCTACTTATATGATAAGTATGGTTGATCATGTCGCTATTAGTGTAGCAACACTAAGGACAAATAGTGGGTTCTCTTCGGAGAAAGAGTTCATTGAATTGATCCAAAGAATTCGTTAATAGTATTGTACCTAAAGGTCAATTAGGTTCATTCATGTCACAATTGTATAAGTGATCCATTGACTTCTGCTTGGCTTCTAGAAAGTATCAACATGACCAAGTTTCTCTTAAATGTCCACTTCTTCTTCTACAAATTTTCTTGAAAACATTTTAGACCTTTTCAACATGAAGACTATCTCATTGGATGAGTGGATAAAAGCTCAAAATGAATAAAAGGGGGGCACTCAGCTCCAGTTGGCCTGGGTGCCTAAAATGGTGCCCCTTCCCCTATTTATATTTCATTAATGGTTTTTCTCAAAAATTCATCAAGTAAGATATATCCCCCTATGATCTTATGTGTGTGACCCTCAAGGCCCATGCATCATTTTAGTTAATAACAATAGTGGGCCAATAACATTTATTAGCCAACCTTATTAATTAACTATATTTACATATAGATTAATTAACTAAGGATCGATTTGACCCAATCAATAGGTTAATTTTGTAGCCAGTAGGGTGCCAAGCTACACCTCATGATTTAGAAGGTGCCGAGTAGTCTTTGAACTCTCTCATGGAACCTTTACCATCATTAATTATCACATATGTATATTCCTTAATCCTTCCGAGACTCCTCTCCTGAATGACTTAGGGTATGGTTGATCATCAAACCTGATTCCATCATTCGATTAATACTTATGCGTAATGGGAATCATTGGAGAATGTCTTCTCCAATATCCTCACTACCCTGGCCAATGATTTAGCAACATCATCTTCCTTGAGTCCGTCTCCTCTTATACCGAGGCGGATGATCCCATCTTGACCACTCAATCATCTTTGTGGGCTTCTTCCTATTGGAATTGCCCTCATTATCTCTCCTTTCTCCTCTCTTATTGGGCTCACATGTAGCCCAATTCCCCTCTTCTTATCTACTTCTTCCTATAATCTCTCTCTCTACGTTAAGATTGTGTGTAAGCTTGAATACCTAACTCCTTAATCGTGTTTTCTGTTCTCTGATCGCCCTCTCTTCCTTCTCGCTATCCTCACTCCATCCTCTACATGGTATCAAAGAAAATCCGGGGGATGAAGGTGGCAGTCTCCATCGTTTCTTGAATCTCTCCAAGAAGCGACGATCTTACTCAACCGGTCGGCACAGCGCGACGTCTCCAGGTCAGCGGCGATCTTCCTCAGTCGACGTCTTCTCTAGGTTGGTGCGGCGCCTCCAGGTCGGCGACTGGCTTTCTCAACTGCCAGTGCATCTTCTCCAGGTCGGCACAAGTTCTCCAAGTTGACCTCATTCCACATCGGCAAGAGCGACCTCCTACCTTACCACGATTTCATCCTCTTCATCGGCAGCGGCTTCATCCTCCTCTCGGCGTTATTATCAACGTAAAAAGGCATCTCTATCGTGATAACAAGAGTAATGCGCCTATCGATCCAGCGAGTTCAGGCAGTATGGTGGCTCCTTTTGGAGCATCTCATTTGCGCCACTCAATTATTACCGCTCTCACTCATCCTGCATATACGTCTAATGGGACGAATTACAGTTCTCGATCCATCGCATTCATGGAATTCCTCAATGCTCATCATCTTTGATAGCATCTTACGAATCCCCCGCCCGTAGATTCAGACCCTTCATATGCTGAATGGAGTTATCTTGAGTCGGTAGTATGCACATGACTTTATCAGAGCGTAAACATCAAAATCATGCAACTAATTAGTAGAACTTGACCGGCTTGTGCACTTTGGCAGCGGCTAGCGATGATGTACGCAAACAAAAGCAATGTCAGCAAGACTGTGCGATTATATGAAGATCTGTTTGAATGCAAACAAGGTTCTCGATCCCTCCAAGACTATTATGGCGCAATGGAATCCATCATCATCGATATCGTAGTATATCAGCCCCCTTCGACGGATCTCAACACACTGACGCAGTATAGAGATGAACTTTTGGGCTGGCGCTTTCCTGAGTGGGATGAGTTCAGAGCTTGCGAACATGATTCGTGGACAAGTACTTGCTGGATCCCCGGTGATGCCTTTAGAGGAAATCTTCTATGCGGCCCTTCAGGTGCATGATAGTGTGCCATCCCTACCTGCACCCTCATCTGCAGATGTGTCCTCTCTAGTTGCATCCTGGAGGACCTAGAGGTCCCCCAAAATCTTCTGGCAGAGGTATTGCCTCGGGAAAACCCTGAAATGCCTTCCCTCCCTGCAAGTATTGCAAGAAGATGTCGCATCCTACTGAAAAAGGTTGGATGGAGTTTGGGAAGCCATCATGAGAATTAGTTGCCTATGGGGGCAAGTCTTCGTCATAACTGGGTCAATTCCCAAGTTGTATTATGTAGCTTTGCAGGTCCTGGAGTGGAAGGCGGCTATGGATGTGGAATACTTCACACTTCTTCAACAGGACACATGGCAGGTGATGTCTCGCCGGACACTAATGTGGTCACCTACAAATGGGTCTACTCCCTCAAGTACAATCCTCATGGCTTTGTTGCAAGTTTACAAGACACATCTCGTCGCTCGGGGTTTCTCCCAAGCGTATGGGCTCGACTACTCTGACGCCGAATATGCAGGCGATAAGGAAGATCGGAAATCTCATGGTGGATATGCTACTTATGTTGGTGGAAACCTGGTTACATGGAGATCGCAGAAGTAAACAGTGGTATCTTGCTCGAGTGTTGAATCTGAATATTGGGCTATGGTTGATACGACATCTGAGATCTTGGGGAAATGGTCTCTTCTTGTTGAACTTGGCTTTCCACCCTCATTACCTATGAAGATGTACTGCGATAATGAAGCAGCCACCTTCATCGCCAGAAATGATACCTTCCATATGAGGACGAAGCATATCGAGATCGACTGTCACTTCATTTGTCAGTACGTCATAAAGGGTATTATCTGCACTCTGCATGTCGCTTCTACCCATCAGTTGGCCGATATATTCACGAAGTTATTAGCGGGTATGGCTTATGAGATGATTAGAGGCAAGTTGGGCATGTTTGATCTCCACGCTCCAACTTGAGGGGAAGTGTTGGAACTGCCCTCGTTGTCTCTCGTTTCTCCTCTCGTATTGGGCTCACATGTAGCCCAATTCCCCTCATCTTGTCTACTTCTTCTTATCTTCTCTCTCTCTACGTTAAGATTGTGCGTAAGCTTGAATACCTAACTCCTTAATCGTGTTCTCCGATCGCCCTCTCTTCCTTCTCGCCATCCTCGCTCCATCCTCTACACTTCCTATATCCGAGCTATGACTTGTTTGAATCTCATGGTTAGGGACTCATAAGTCATAGACAGAACATAGGCGTTCATCCAAAAGCAATCTCAAAGTGAGCAAGTCAAGGGTGGAACAAAGTTCCCACAAGGTACATATGATGTATTTGATTTCTATCATTCAACCAAGGCACCAAAAACCAACAATAACCTAACACACTCCGAAGTTGTTGGTTTCAAAATGAGAGAGTATATGAGTTTTCAGTTAAAACTATTGAAATGTAATCTAACTCTAAATCTTGGATCACGTCCCAAATAATCTTTAAGAGGGTTGGGCCAACACTGATTAGTTGTTGGCCATTTTTATTGATGAGAACACCAAATTTAATCTTTTGACATCATTAGTTTTTGTGAGGTTGTCATGCTTTTGGATTCCTTTGGAACTGATAATGTGATGACTGTGGTGAAAATACAAGGGATTTTACATGATTTAGTATCATGTTATAGACAATGAATCATGAATAGTACGTAAATATTTTGAGTTATGTAGTTTCTTGTTATATCATTTCTATGACGCATCATATCATTAGATAAACCATGCCATCCCATTATCACTATGTCTTCAAGCATCTCACTCATTTTCAATTCCACATGATCATCTTCATGTGATTTTATGACTAACCATGCTTCCCTTCATAGGATTCAAGCACATAACTGATAAATATTTCATAGTATCATGTGTGAAAGATTTTTGAGAAGTGAAATCTGGAATGAATTATAGACCTTGATAGTGATATTTGGCTTGGAAATGGAGCTTACTAGAGCAGTAGATAACGATGTCAATATGGGTACCACAATGCGACAATACCCTTATCTAGTCTTGGATACTGATATAGGATACCATTTAATATGTTATCAACACCCTTATTGTTCCATTCACAGTATCCATTTTTATTATCATCGGACTGGCAGACGGGATGATCTTACATCAACGGGCCCACTTGATTGGATGTGGTTGATGGTCAATTTTTTTATCATGACAGATCCGACCCGATCCGATCTCCGATCCCTACAAGAAAGAAGGGTACTAAACCCGCGGTGCGCTGGTCCGCCGGAACTCGACCTCAATCGAGAGAAAAAAACAAAATAAAAAATTAGTCCTCTGACTCTTTAGAAACAAGACGAACGCGACGACCTTCAAAAGCTCTGCTCGGATCTACCAATCGATAGAGAGAGAGAAGAGAGGGAGAGAAAGAGAGAGAGAAGGGGAAATGTGTGGCATCTTCGCCTACCTCAACTACAATGTCGCAAGAGAGAGGAGATACATTCTTGAAGTGCTCTTCAATGGGCTTAGAAGACTAGAGTACAGGGGCTACGACTCTTCAGGCATTGCCATCGATGGAGATGCTTGCAACCCAGATGTGGTTGTCGGAAAAGATGAATTCTTTGACGGTAAGCTGGATCAGGGAGGAGCACAGAAGGGCGTATCGCATAATTCGCCTCCGCCGATCATTTTCCGACGGGAGGGGAAGATCGAATCTCTTGTACGTTCCGTTTACACAGGTGTGTATGTGAGAGTTGGCTGATCAATTGGGTATTTTTATGCATGAATTGGGTTTTCTTCGGTTGGAGGACTCAACTCCGTTTATTGGTTTTTTGTATTAAGAGGTCCACTTTTAAGTATGTGTGCTTTTCTGAACCTTTTTTAATACCAACGATGGCTGTTTTTAGTTTTGAAGTTGCTTTGTCATTTTCAGTTGACGCCGACCTACATAATTATACTGCTTTGTCTATTGTTTAATGACTAGTTCACGTGGTCATCAATAAAAGCTTCCAATTTTGAGAACGGATAATTTGGCATCTCTGTATTTTGGACGCCATAATTAATGAAGATCTTATTTTTCAGCGTCTATCTGTTTAAAACGTGCCCAAGGACGTGTCTCTGTTCCTTCTATGGAAGTTTTTTGGTTTTTAAGAGGCCAAAATTGCTCCAATTTGGGACTCTGTCAAACCTGTCCATGGTTGAGTTTAGAGGTGGCATGTCGAACGAATCCTCAGTGGATCTATTGAGATTGAAGAGGATTTAGATGGAACGAAGTAAGAATAGTTATGGAGAGAGGAAGAAGAGAGACCACGAACAACTGACTATGGCAATCTTGGTATCCGAATAGCCGAATGCAGCTATCAGACTCGATAGAAGAAAGGAATTTCCGAAATGATCAGCAATGTGTTTATATTAAACCCTTGGTATTTATGCCCTTATTAAATTCAATCAATGATTATGGACGATAGCTGGCCCTTAGGGTCTTACATGCCCTTCTGCCACCTTTTTCTGCCTCCTGGCAGATAAGTATATGTACTAATATATATTGAATCAAAGGCAGATCAGGAATATTAGTTCATAATCAGCTCTTACCATTTAACTGTATCTCTCTGTGCCTCAGAAGGGCAGGAGGGGCTGGTACCAGGATCCATGAGATGCATATCATGGAATGTGTGGGGGCTCCGGGATGTCAAGAGGAGAGGGATTGTGGGCAAGTACTTACGGGAGTGGGGTGCCACGGTGGTGTGTTTGCAGGAGACGATGTTGGGGGAATGTGGGGTAGGGGAATGGCGTGGGTTTGGAGGGAGTTTGCTGGAGGGGTTCATTTCGGTGAATGCAAATGGGCGGTCTGGAGGGGTGATAATTGCGTGGAACGAGACGCTCTTTAAGAAGGAGGAGGCATGGCGTGGTCAATTTACGGCGGCGGTGAAGTTGAAAAGGTGTGATGGTCTGGGGGTGGTCGTAGCTTTAGTGTATGGACCAGTGAACGCTAGCGTGAGGGAGGGGCTATGGGTGGAACTGGCGAAAATTGTAGATAAGTGGCGAGGGATGCCATTGCTGTTTGGGGGGGACTTCAATGTGACACTGGAGATCAATGATAGGTCCAATGGAGCGAGGGGGCGTGACCAGGGGTCAGAGGAATTCTGGGCCTTCTTGGCGGCAACAGGCTTGCAGGAGATGGGGCCCAATGATTGTTGCTACACATGGCGGAGTTCGAAGGGAGCGGCTTACAAGTCTCGGCTGGATAGGTTCTTGTGCTCAGTGGAGTTGATGGAGAGGTTCCGGGGGGCAGTTGTACAAGCACTGTCGAGACTGTTATCAGACCATACACCGATCATTTGGCAGTCTCAGGAGGGCTTGGGGCGGAGCACATATTTTAAAATTGACAGGTCATGGCTGCAAGAAGGGAGGTTCAGAGAGGAGGTTAAGGATTTATGGCGTACGCACTCGGAGCAAGAGCCAAGGGCGGAGAGATTAGCAATTCGCATAGATGGGCTGAGAGAGCATCTGAAAAGCTACAGAAAGAGGATAAGGGAGGCGAGATGCAGAGTAAGAACAGAGGCCCTCACAAGGATTAGAGAACTGGACGAGGTGGAGGATAATCGGACATTAATGGTTGAGGAGATTCAGAAGCAAAAGAGGTGGAGATGTGTGGTGGCAGAGGAAGACAGGAAGGAGGAAATGGATTGGAGACAAAGGTCCCAGCAGCTTTGGCTAAAGGAGGGTGACGCCAACACGAGGTTTTTCCACCTTGCAGCAAATGGACGACGGAGAGTGAATCAGATTATTTCAGTGAAGGTCGGGTCACAGAGGTTTTCTGGTACACAGGCAATGGGGCGTGCAATGGCAGAACACTTTCGTTTGATGTCACGGCGGGGGGGGCCAAACAGATGGAGGTGGACGGGCCAAGGAGCTTCTCAATTAACCCAAGGTCAGAGAGATGATTTGGTGCGGCCTTTTGATTTGGCAGAGGTTCGGCCAGCTATGGCAGGATTTAATGGCGAAGGCGCCCCGGGACCGGATGGCATACCGGTGTTTTTCTACAAGGAGTTTTGGAATGAGGTTCAAGAGGATGTGATGGCCACATTGGGGGAATTGAGAAATCCTCAAGCAAATATGGAAAGGATAAATAAATCTTTCCTCTTCTTACTACCGAAGCGGCAAGGTGCAGAAAATGTAGGCGACTACCGGCCCATATCGTTATCCAACTCCATGTATCTTATAGTTGCAAAGGTACTGGCTAATCGGTTACAAGGGGTGCTTGGGGATTTGGTTGGTCCGTTTCAGTCTGCTTTTGTTCCGGGTAGACAGCTAGTTGATTGTGCAGTCTTGGCAGGGGAAGGAGAATGGAACCAAGGGGTTCATGTGGAAGGTAGATTTTGCGAAGGCATATGACTCGCTGGATTGGCGATTCTTATGGGCATCGTTACGAAGGAGAGGTTTCCCGGAGGAATGGATAAAATGGGTGAAGCGATGCGTGACATCTCAGTTTTTTGCAGTGTTGGTTAATGGTCGTCTAGAAGGTGGGTGGATTAGACCACAGAGAGGGATCAGACAAGGGTGTCCTCTAGCACCAATGCTTTTTGTGCTGGCAGCTGATGTATTAGCCATAAGCACATCCATGTTATGTGGGAGGGGCTGTATTCGAGGTTTCCAGACGCCGAGCAAGCCATTGGGCATCCCTCTGCTACAGTATGCCGACAATACATTGTTCTTTATCGAGGGATCGGTGGAGGAGGCCAAGAATTTGGCGGCACTCCTGCGGGTGTTTGCGGATTGTTCGGGACTGCAAATCAATGGAGGTAAATCAGAATTTGTGGGCTTTGGTATGTCGCCGGAGGAGGAGACCCAGTGTGCCAGTGCGCTTGATACGCTAGTGGGATCACTGCCTATGAGATACCTGGGGCTACCCCTATCTGTCGGTAACCTACAAAAAGCAGATTGGCAACCAGTGGTGGAAAAGGTGGAGAGACGCTTGGAGGGATGGAAACAGCGAGTGTTGTCGCGAGGGGGGAGACTTGTGCTTTTGCGATCTGTTTTATCAGCTATACCAACCTTTTATCTCTCTGTTTGTAAAATTCCGATGGGGGTTGAGAAACGCCTAAGTGGGCTCATGCGGAGATTCTTTTGGAAAGGGGCAAATGCAGGGGAGGGACGTGGTATGGCGCTGGTTTCATGGAATGACATATGCACGCCAACCAAATAGGGTGGACTTGGAGTTCCTCACCTAGGTACACTGAATGTGGCCGTGTTGACGAAATGGGTTAGACGGTTCGTAGGACCGGAGGATGACTTGATTAAGGATGTACTGAGGGACAGATATTGCTCCAACTTGGGTTGGGAGAATCTGATGGACAAGGTGAGGGGGGAGTCAGCCTTTTGGAGAGGGTTGAGGAAGGTGTTTCCCATGGTCAGGGAATTCTTCCAGGCTCAACTGGGGAATGGCGCCGGTTTTAGGTTTTGGACGGATAATTGGACGCCACATGGAAGATTTCAAGACCTGTTCCCTCGCCTGTATGCCACAGCCCGTCATCGGCAAGCGTTGGTGGAAGAGTGTTGGGAGGGGATGTGGTGTCCAACTTTTGTGGCCAGTTTATCCGATCAGCGGGTAGAAGAATTCCTAAGCCTTCAGCAAACACTGAGTAACTGGAGGCCATTGGAGGGGATGACAGATGGGTGGATATGGGCATTGGGCCCGTTCTCCAGTCGAGGAGTATACCAGAGGCTGAGGACACACCGCATTGAGGACCCGATCATCTCAATGGCATGTCGCTCAATTTGGAGGCAAAAGATACCTCTAAAGGTTAGGGTGTTTGCCTGGATGCTTGCCAGGAAGCGGACAATGACCCGCGTGAGACGTAGAAGGTTTTTTCCGGCTGAATCGTCATTGTGCATTCTGTGTGCGGAGGAGGAAGAGGAGTGCGAGCATCTTTTTTTCCAATGTTGGGTCGCTCGTGCACTATGGGCTAGCCAGGGGCTTGCAGAGTTAACGTCGAGCACGGTCTTATGGGCCACACTGCCGCGACCTCAACGTGGGTTTGACAGAGAGCGGGGGATGAGATTCGCGGTGCTTTGGGCCATATGGTCCCTTCGAAACGAGGTCCTTTTCAAGGGGACAGCAATGTCAGTGGACAGGGCTATAAATGAGGTGGAGAGGCTTGTGTATTGTTGGTTTGGCCCTGGATGAGGTGGGGGGTAGGGGGGGGCCATGATGGGCCATCTTATTTTTTGGCCTAGATCCCTCCTGTCCATGTGTACCAAGGATCACCAAGCTGGGTGATCTTCTTTATGGTTTCAAAAAAAAAACTGTATGTCTCTGTGGCATTGATGTTTTCCATTATTACCTTACGAATAAGGCTTTTAGAGCAAGCATTTATCAACAAGTATCTTTGTCTGGATTTTACCCCATTGATTGGATGAGACCCAAACTTATAATGAGAGGAGAAAAGAGTTTTTCTTATAATGTCTTTTGACAAGTTAGTGAGGTTCCCCCGACTCACTTAAAAAAACTAACTTTCCAACAGCTTGGATTCTTATACAAGTTCTCTCAAAAGAGAAACAAGTTCTTGCCGGAAAATCATCATTCTTATACATTCCAGGGCAATGGAAATTTGATTGCTACATTTTCTGTTCTATCCATTTTAGGTTTTATGCTTCTGATTACCTATAATTTTTTGTAGAGGTTGATGACATGAAGTTGAATTTAGAGGAGTCATTCCTCGTTCATGCTGGGATTGCACACACGAGATGGGCCACACATGGCGTGCCTGCTCCAAGAAATAGTCATCCGCAGTCGTCGGGAGAATTTAATGATTTCTTGGTTGTTCACAATGGAATTATAACGAATTATGAGGTGAATTGGCACACAACGGTTTTCCTTTTTTGGATTTCCATTCATCAATGAGTATTTCGAAATAATCAATTTTCAGTTCTTGATTAAGCTTTTTCCTGGAGGGACTTCATGTGCTAGATCTAGAAATCTGTCTAGGCTTCACCTTTATGGTTTTTTTTTCTTTCGAAACATTAAAGGGAAGTTTGCTTTCAAATTATTGTTAATTGACACTTTTATCTGAATTTTATGGTTGTTTTTTAATTGATACCCCTAGATTTTTTCATTCCTACAGCACGTAACTATTGGTCTATTGGGTTTATGAATTTATCATGCTTCGTGAAAAATTACTTTCAAATGCCATCTTTTTTTCAACTTTTTCATGATTTCAGCTGGCAAACCCAAATCCCATTTTTTTTAACATTAAAATAGAATGTTGATAGGATCCTTGATATAGGTTTGTATCTGGGAAAATGGGGAAGAGGAGAAGGGTAGATGTTCCTAATGTTGGAGAGTTGGATACAAATAATTGGAGGAGAGGTCGAAAGGAGAAGAAGGAGATCAACCAGGGGCGAGCTGCCTGAAGACGCAGTGAAGGGTAGACAAGTGCGGGGACGGGGACTGTTGATGACTGGAAGAGAATTGATCAAGGAGGGGGGGTGGCAGGTAGGGATTGAATTGGAGGGAAGCTAGCTGAAGATCCTGTGAGGCGATCACTGGGGTAGGGGATCACTGGACAGTTGAGGATGCGACTGAGATGGAGAGGATCAAGAATGCCTGAAAGGAAGCAACCTAACCTTAAAAAAAATGTCTACAATGCCCTTACTGAACTAATGCCAAAGATACCCTTGTTGATGTAGGATCATATCAATTGTTAACTACTTTTGGATGGTTGACTTTCACGATTTGTTCGTCTGTCACTTGCACAAAGAGCATTTCGAGGTTGCTCTAAAAGTTTCTGAAATTTTGACACTTCATCTTTTGAATTTCACAGCTTTTTGAATTTTAGACATTAGTAGTCAACAGCACTTCTAATTTTTAATTTTTGTCTTCAATTCCGGTTCAGGTTTTGAAAGAAACCTTGACTCGACATGGTTTCACTTTTGAGTCGGATACGGACACAGAAGTAATCCCGAAGCTGGCAAAGTTTGTATTTGACAAGGCTCGTGATGAGGATGGTGGGTGCCTCCTCTCAAGTTCAATGCAACTGTTTGATTTTGGGGAACAATATCTCGGGACAGTTTTTTCGATCGGATGAAATTTAAAGGTTTCATGTTTTTATAATCTTTTTGCATTGCCTGAGCAGTTGATAATGGTCATAATTATTCATTTTAATCTTTCTGGCATTTCCTTGGCTGATCATGATTCTCAGATGTTCTTGGAATTAAGATTTTATAAATAGTTTTGGGCCTTGAGATAAATAAGAATAATTGGGATTTTATTTTGGTGGCTCATCGCTTTTCCGTTGCCTTTAATTATGTTGTGGATCTCTTCTTAAGTTTTCCTTTTTAAATTCAGGGGATCAGACGGTTACCTTTAGCCAGGTTGTTATAGAGGTCATCAGGCAGCTTGAAGGGGCCTTTGCCCTTGTTTTCAAAAGTGCGCACTACCCAAACGAGTTGATTGCTTGTGTGCGTGGAAGCACGTTGCTGCTTGGTGTTAAGGAAAGCTTACTTGATCCTTGAAATTTATTCTTTTCCCTGAATAAATTTATTTTATTGAATTTTTTTTTCGTTACACTATATTCCCTGTTGAAAGATTATCAATACCAGTAGTTAACTTTAAGGTGGTGTTATCTGTATTCTGCATTCCCCTTAAGTTGCATTAAGCTTTATCTTACTGTTTTTTTAATTTTTAAGAGGACTTCATTAAAGAACTACTTCTAATAGAAAATACTGAAACAATTTCAGGATTCCGCCGAAGAGACCAAAAATTATACTTCGCTTCATGATGTCATGCCAATTACAGAAAATAGAAAACCTAAAGAGCTCTTCTTCTCCAGTGATCTTTGTGCTATTGTCGAGCACACAAAGAAATATTTGGTCATTGAGGACGATGAAGTTGTTCATATTAAGGTAAGGGCCTCCAATTGACTTTACAAATGCAGGGTTAACTTTTCAATGAGTTTGAAGTCTTGAATTTCTAGAGCGCCATTTTTTTCTTTATTGTAAATTATTCTCATTCTTCTCTGATTTCATTTCCAAGGATTGGGGGGGGAAGTTTGTTTGGCGTGGTTCTGTGGATTTCTTGAATAATTTCTTATTGATTTTCTCGATTTAGTCAAGTTAAAGAGAAATAAGTGCTATTCTATTTTATTACTGTTGGGTCTATAACCTTTTGTATCCCAGGTTTTTTTTTGGTTAGCTTTCTGTTGACTCACTGCTCTTCACAGTCTGACTCATTTTTTGCTTAAAAAGTTGTAATCTGTGCTATATCAAAATTGAATCATCATCATCGTCATCACTTAATTTCAAAGAGCCCTCATCATCATCTTCCATCCATTTCCAAGCTAAGATGGAGCATTTAATCATGTCATCCATTCGTTGATGACAGACTTCCATCCATCCATTCTTTCTTCTTGGCTGCCCTCCTAAAGAGAGGGCATCCCTATTTAAAGGGAAATACATAATAGCAAATGTCTAAAATGCCCCTGTGGGCTAATTGACGAAACTACCCCTAGATAGGTCTAGGATCCTATCAGTATCCCAGGTTTTTTTTGGTTATCTTTCTGTTGACTCACTGCTCTTCACAGTCTGACTCATTTTTTGCTTAAAAAGTTGTAATCTGTGCTATATCAAAATTGAATCATCATCATCGTCATCACTTAATTTCAAAGAGCCCTCATCATCATCTTCCATCCATTTCCAAGCTAAGATGGAGCATTTAATCATGTCATCCATTCGTTGATGACAGACTTCCATCCATCCATTCTTTCTTCTTGGCTGCCCTCCTAAAGAGAGGGCATCCCTATTTAAAGGGAAATACATAATAGCAAATGTCTAAAATGCCCCTGTGGGCTAATTGTGAAACTACCCCTAGATAGGTCTAGGATCCTATCAGTATCCCAGGTTTTTTTTGGTTATCTTTCTGTTGACTCACTGCTCTTCACAGTCTGACTCATTTTTTGCTTAAAAAGTTGTAATCTGTGCTATATCAAAATTGAATCATCATCATCGTCATCACTTAATTTCAAAGAGCCCTCATCATCATCTTCCATCCATTTCCAAGCTAAGATGGAGCATTTAATCATGTCATCCATTCGTTGATGACAGACTTCCATCCATCCATTCTTTCTTCTTGGCTGCCCTCCTAAAGAGAGGGCATCCCTATTTAAAGGGAAATACATAATAGCAAATGTCTAAAATGCCCCTGTGGGCTAATTGACGAAACTACCCCTAGATAGGTCTAGGATCCTATCAGTATCCCAGGTTTTTGGTTATCTTTCTGTTGACTCACTGCTCTTCACAGTCTGACTCATTTTTGCTTAAAAGTTGTAATCTGTGCTATATCAAAATTGAATCATCATCATCGTCATCACTTAATTTCAAAGAGCCCTCATCATCATCTTCCATCCATTTCCAAGCTAAGATGGAGCATTTAATCATGTCATCCATTCGTTGATGACAGACTTCCATCCATCCATTCTTTCTTCTTGGCTGCCCTCCTAAAGAGAGGGCATCACTATTTAAAGTGAAATACATAATAGCAAATGTCTAAAATGCCCCTGTGGGCTAATTGACGAAACTACCCTAGATAGGTCTAGGATCCTATCAGTATCCCAGGTTTTTTTTGGTTATCTTTCTGTTGACTCACTGCTCTTCACAGTCTGACTCATTTTTGCTTAAAAAGTTGTAATCTGTGCTATATCAAAATTGAATCATCATCATCGTCATCACTTAATTTCAAAGAGCCCTCATCATCATCTTCCATCCATTTCCAAGCTAAGATGGAGCATTTAATCATGTCATCCATTCGTTGATGACAGACTTCCATCCATCCATTCTTTCTTCTTGGCTGCCCTCCTAAAGAGAGGGCATCCCTATTTAAAGGAAATACATAATAGCAAATGTCTAAAATGCCCTGTGGGCTAATTGACGAAACTACCCCTAGATAGGTCTAGGATCCTATCAGTATCCCAGGTTTTTTGGTTATCTTTCTGTTGACTCACTGCTCTTCACAGTCTGACTCATTTTTGCTTAAAAGTTGTAATCTGTGCTATATCAAAATTGAATCATCATCATCGTCATCACTTAATTTCAAAGAGCCCTCATCATCATCTTCCATCCATTTCCAAGCTAAGATGGAGCATTTAATCATGTCATCCATTCGTTGATGACAGACTTCCATCCATCCATTCTTTCTTCTTGGCTGCCCTCCTAAAGAGAGGGCATCCCTATTTAAAGGGAAATACATAATAGCAAATGTCTAAAATGCCCCTGTGGGCTAATTGACGAAACTACCCCTAGATAGGTCTAGGATCCTATCAGTATCCCAGGTTTTTTTTGGTTATCTTTCTGTTGACTCACTGCTCTTCACAGTCTGACTCATTTTTTGCTTAAAAAGTTGTAATCTGTGCTATATCAAAATTGAATCATCATCATCGTCATCACTTAATTTCAAAGAGCCCTCATCATCATCTTCCATCCATTTCCAAGCTAAGATGGAGCATTTAATCATGTCATCCATTCGTTGATGACAGACTTCCATCCATCCATTCTTTCTTCTTGGCTGCCCTCCTAAAGAGAGGGCATCCCTATTTAAAGGGAAATACATAATAGCAAATGTCTAAAATGCCCCTGTGGGCTAATTGACGAAACTACCCCTAGATAGGTCTAGGATCCTATCAGTATCCCAGGTTTTTTTTGGTTATCTTTCTGTTGACTCACTGCTCTTCACAGTCTGACTTATCTTTTGCTTCGCAATTTGGATCCTGTGCTATATCAAAATTGAATCATCATCATCGTCATCACTTAATTTCAAAGAGCCCTCATCATCATCTTCCATCCATTTCCAAGCTAAGATGGAGCATTTAATCATGTCATCCATTCGTTGATGACAGACTTCCATCCATCCATTCTTTCTTCTTGGCTGCCCTCCTAAAGAGAGGCATCCCTATTTAAAGGGAAATACATAATAGCAAATGTCTAAAATGCCCTGTGGGCTAATTGACTAAACTACCCTAGATAGGTCTAGGATCCTATCAGTATCCCAGGTTTTTTTGGTTATCTTTCTGTTGACTCACTGCTCTTCACAGTCTGACTCATTTTTGCTTAAAAGTTGTAATCTGTGCTATATCAAAATTGAATCATCATCATCGTCATCACTTAATTTCATAGAGCCCTCATCATCATCTTCCATCCATTTCAAGCTAAGATGGAGCATTTAATCATGTCATCCATTCGTTGATGACAGACTTCCATCCATCCATTCTTTCTTCTTGGCTGCCCTCCTAAAGAGAGGGCATCCCTATTTAAAGGGAAATACATAATAGCAAATGTCTAAAATGCCCCTGTGGGCTAATTGACGAAACTACCCCTAGATAGGTCTAGGATCCTATCAGTATCCCAGGTTTTTTTTGGTTATCTTTCTGTTGACTCACTGCTCTTCACAGTCTGACTCATTTTTTGCTTAAAAAGTTGTAATCTGTGCTATATCAAAATTGAATCATCATCATCGTCATCACTTAATTTCAAAGAGCCCTCATCATCATCTTCCATCCATTTCCAAGCTAAGATGGAGCATTTAATCATGTCATCCATTCGTTGATGACAGACTTCCATCCATCCATTCTTTCTTCTTGGCTGCCCTCCTAAAGAGAGGGCATCCCTATTTAAAGGGAAATACATAATAGCAAATGTCTAAAATGCCCCTGTGGGCTAATTGTGAAACTACCCTAGATAGGTCTAGGATCCTATCAGTATCCCAGGTTTTTTTGGTTATCTTTCTGTTGACTCACTGCTCTTCACAGTCTGACTCATTTTTGCTTAAAAGTTGTAATCTGTGCTATATCAAAATTGAATCATCATCATCGTCATCACTTAATTTCAAAGAGCCCTCATCATCATCTTCCATCCATTTCCAAGCTAAGATGGAGCATTTAATCATGTCATCCATTCGTTGATGACAGACTTCCATCCATCCATTCTTTCTTCTTGGCTGCCCTCCTAAAGAGAGGGCATCCCTATTTAAAGGGAAATACATAATAGCAAATGTCTAAAATGCCCTGTGGGCTAATTGTGAAACTACCCTAGATAGGTCTAGGATCCTATCAGTATCCCAGGTTTTTTGGTTATCTTTCTGTTGACTCACTGCTCTTCACAGTCTGACTCATTTTTTGCTTAAAAAGTTGTAATCTGTGCTATATCAAAATTGAATCATCATCATCGTCATCACTTAATTTCAAAGAGCCCTCATCATCATCTTCCATCCATTTCCAAGCTAAGATGGAGCATTTAATCATGTCATCCATTCGTTGATGACAGACTTCCATCCATCCATTCTTTCTTCTTGGCTGCCCTCCTAAAGAGAGGGCATCCCTATTTAAAGGGAAATACATAATAGCAAATGTCTAAAATGCCCCTGTGGGCTAATTGACGAAACTACCCCTAGATAGGTCTAGGATCCTATCAGTATCCCAGGTTTTTTTTGGTTATCTTTCTGTTGACTCACTGCTCTTCACAGTCTGACTCATTTTTGCTTAAAAGTTGTAATCTGTGCTATATCAAAATTGAATCATCATCATCGTCATCACTTAATTTCAAAGAGCCCTCATCATCATCTTCCATCCATTTCCAAGCTAAGATGGAGCATTTAATCATGTCATCCATTCGTTGATGACAGACTTCCATCCATCCATTCTTTCTTCTTGGCTGCCCTCCTAAAGAGAGGGCATCCCTATTTAAAGGAAATACATAATAGCAAATGTCTAAAATGCCCCTGTGGGCTAATCTAATTGTGAAACTACCCCTAGATAGGTCTAGGATCCTATCAGTATCCCAGGTTTTTTTGGTTATCTTTCTGTTGACTCACTGCTCTTCACAGTCTGACTCATTTTTGCTTAAAAGTTGTAATCTGTGCTATATCAAAATTGAATCATCATCATCGTCATCACTTAATTTCAAAGAGCCCTCATCATCATCTTCCATCCATTTCCAAGCTAAGATGGAGCATTTAATCATGTCATCCATTCGTTGATGACAGACTTCCATCCATCCATTCTTTCTTCTTGGCTGCCCTCCTAAAGAGAGGCATCCCTATTTAAAGGAAATACATAATAGCAAATGTCTAAAATGCCCCTGTGGGCTAATTGACTGAAACTACCCCTAGATAGGTCTAGGATCCTATCAGTATCCCAGGTTTTTTGGTTATCTTTCTGTTGACTCACTGCTCTTCACAGTCTGACTCATTTTTGCTTAAAAGTTGTAATCTGTGCTATATCAAAATTGAATCATCATCATCGTCATCACTTAATTTCAAAGAGCCCTCATCATCATCTTCCATCCATTTCCAAGCTAAGATGGAGCATTTAATCATGTCATCCATTCGTTGATGACAGACTTCCATCCATCCATTCTTTCTTCTTGGCTGCCCTCCTAAAGAGAGGCATCCCTATTTAAAGGAAATACATAATAGCAAATGTCTAAAATGCCCTGTGGGCTAATTGACTAAACTACCCTAGATAGGTCTAGGATCCTATCAGTATCCCAGGTTTTTTTTGGTTATCTTTCTGTTGACTCACTGCTCTTCACAGTCTGACTCATTTTTTGCTTAAAAAGTTGTAATCTGTGCTATATCAAAATTGAATCATCATCATCGTCATCACTTAATTTCAAAGAGCCCTCATCATCATCTTCCATCCATTTCCAAGCTAAGATGGAGCATTTAATCATGTCATCCATTCGTTGATGACAGACTTCCATCCATCCATTCTTTCTTCTTGGCTGCCCTCCTAAAGAGAGGGCATCCCTATTTAAAGGGAAATACATAATAGCAAATGTCTAAAATGCCCCTGTGGGCTAATTGACGAAACTACCCCTAGATAGGTCTAGGATCCTATCAGTATCCCAGGTTTTTTTTGGTTATCTTTCTGTTGACTCACTGCTCTTCACAGTCTGACTCATTTTTTGCTTAAAAAGTTGTAATCTGTGCTATATCAAAATTGAATCATCATCATCGTCATCACTTAATTTCAAAGAGCCCTCATCATCATCTTCCATCCATTTCCAAGCTAAGATGGAGCATTTAATCATGTCATCCATTCGTTGATGACAGACTTCCATCCATCCATTCTTTCTTCTTGGCTGCCCTCCTAAAGAGAGGGCATCCCTATTTAAAGGGAAATACATAATAGCAAATGTCTAAAATGCCCTGTGGGCTAATTGACGAAACTACCCTAGATAGGTCTAGGATCCTATCAGTATCCCAGGTTTTTTTTGGTTATCTTTCTGTTGACTCACTGCTCTTCACAGTCTGACTCATTTTTTGCTTAAAAAGTTGTAATCTGTGCTATATCAAAATTGAATCATCATCATCGTCATCACTTAATTTCAAAGAGCCCTCATCATCATCTTCCATCCATTTCAAGCTAAGATGGAGCATTTAATCATGTCATCCATTCGTTGATGACAGACTTCCATCCATCCATTCTTTCTTCTTGGCTGCCCTCCTAAAGAGAGGGCATCCCTATTTAAAGGAAATACATAATAGCAAATGTCTAAAATGCCCCTGTGGGCTAATTGACTAAACTACCCTAGATAGGTCTAGGATCCTATCAGTATCCCAGGTTTTTTTTGGTTATCTTTCTGTTGACTCACTGCTCTTCACAGTCTGACTCATTTTTTGCTTAAAAAGTTGTAATCTGTGCTATATCAAAATTGAATCATCATCATCGTCATCACTTAATTTCAAAGAGCCCTCATCATCATCTTCCATCCATTTCCAAGCTAAGATGGAGCATTTAATCATGTCATCCATTCGTTGATGACAGACTTCCATCCATCCATTCTTTCTTCTTGGCTGCCCTCCTAAAGAGAGGGCATCCCTATTTAAAGGAAATACATAATAGCAAATGTCTAAAATGCCCCTGTGGGCTAATTGTGAAACTACCCCTAGATAGGTCTAGGATCCTATCAGTATCCCAGGTTTTTTCTGGTTATCTCTCTGTTGACTCACTGCTCTTCACAGTCTGACTCATTTTTGCTTAAAAGTTGTAATCTGTGCTATATCAAAATTGAATCATCATCATCGTCATCACTTAATTTCAAAGAGCCCTCATCATCATCTTCCATCCATTTCCAAGCTAAGATGGAGCATTTAATCATGTCATCCATTCGTTGATGACAGACTTCCATCCATCCATTCTTTCTTCTTGGCTGCCCTCCTAAAGAGAGGGCATCCCTATTTAAAGGGAAATACATAATAGCAAATGTCTAAAATGCCCTGTGGGCTAATTGACTAAACTACCCCTAGATAGGTCTAGGATCCTATCAGTATCCCAGGTTTTTTTTGGTTATCTTTCTGTTGACTCACTGCTCTTCACAGTCTGACTCATTTTTTTAAAAGTTGTAATCTGTGCTATATCAAAATTGAATCATCATCATCGTCATCACTTAATTTCAAAGAGCCCTCATCATCATCTTCCATCCATTTCCAAGCTAAGATGGAGCATTTAATCATGTCATCCATTCGTTGATGACAGACTTCCATCCATCCATTCTTTCTTCTTGGCTGCCCTCCTAAAGAGAGGGCATCCCTATTTAAAGGGAAATACATAATAGCAAATGTCTAAAATGCCCCTGTGGGCTAATTGACGAAACTACCCCTAGATAGGTCTAGGATCCTATCAGTATCCCAGGTTTTTGGTTATCTTTCTGTTGACTCACTGCTCTTCACAGTCTGACTCATTTTTGCTTAAAAGTTGTAATCTGTGCTATATCAAAATTGAATCATCATCATCGTCATCACTTAATTTCAAAGAGCCCTCATCATCATCTTCCATCCATTTCCAAGCTAAGATGGAGCATTTAATCATGTCATCCATTCGTTGATGACAGACTTCCATCCATCCATTCTTTCTTCTTGGCTGCCCTCCTAAAGAGAGGGCATCCCTATTTAAAGGAAATACATAATAGCAAATGTCTAAAATGCCCTGTGGGCTAATTGACGAAACTACCCTAGATAGGTCTAGGATCCTATCAGTATCCCAGGTTTTTTGGTTATCTTTCTGTTGACTCACTGCTCTTCACAGTCTGACTCATTTTTGCTTAAAAGTTGTAATCTGTGCTATATCAAAATTGAATCATCATCATCGTCATCACTTAATTTCAAAGAGCCCTCATCATCATCTTCCATCCATTTCCAAGCTAAGATGGAGCATTTAATCATGTCATCCATTCGTTGATGACAGACTTCCATCCATCCATTCTTTCTTCTTGGCTGCCCTCCTAAAGAGAGGGCATCCCTATTTAAAGGGAAATACATAATAGCAAATGTCTAAAATGCCCTGTGGGCTAATTGACGAAACTACCCTAGATAGGTCTAGGATCCTATCAGTATCCCAGGTTTTTTGGTTATCTTTCTGTTGACTCACTGCTCTTCACAGTCTGACTCATTTTTGCTTAAAAGTTGTAATCTGTGCTATATCAAAATTGAATCATCATCATCGTCATCACTTAATTTCAAAGAGCCCTCATCATCATCTTCCATCCATTTCCAAGCTAAGATGGAGCATTTAATCATGTCATCCATTCGTTGATGACAGACTTCCATCCATCCATTCTTTCTTCTTGGCTGCCCTCCTAAAGAGAGGCATCCCTATTTAAAGGGAAATACATAATAGCAAATGTCTAAAATGCCCTGTGGGCTAATTGACTGAAACTACCCTAGATAGGTCTAGGATCCTATCAGTATCCCAGGTTTTTTTGGTTATCTTTCTGTTGACTCACTGCTCTTCACAGTCTGACTCATTTTTGCTTAAAAGTTGTAATCTGTGCTATATCAAAATTGAATCATCATCATCGTCATCACTTAATTTCAAAGAGCCCTCATCATCATCTTCCATCCATTTCCAAGCTAAGATGGAGCATTTAATCATGTCATCCATTCGTTGATGACAGACTTCCATCCATCCATTCTTTCTTCTTGGCTGCCCTCCTAAAGAGAGGGCATCCCTATTTAAAGGGAAATACATAATAGCAAATGTCTAAAATGCCCTGTGGGCTAATTGACTAAACTACCCCTAGATAGGTCTAGGATCCTATCAGTATCCCAGGTTTTTTTGGTTATCTTTCTGTTGACTCACTGCTCTTCACAGTCTGACTCATTTTTGCTTAAAAGTTGTAATCTGTGCTATATCAAAATTGAATCATCATCATCGTCATCACTTAATTTCAAAGAGCCCTCATCATCATCTTCCATCCATTTCCAAGCTAAGATGGAGCATTTAATCATGTCATCCATTCGTTGATGACAGACTTCCATCCATCCATTCTTTCTTCTTGGCTGCCCTCCTAAAGAGAGGGCATCCCTATTTAAAGGAAATACATAATAGCAAATGTCTAAAATGCCCTGTGGGCTAATTGACGAAACTACCCTAGATAGGTCTAGGATCCTACCAGTATCCCAGGTTTTTTTTGGTTATCTTCCTGTTGACCCACTGCTCTTCACAGTCTGACTCATTTTTGCTTAAAAGTTGTAATCTGTGCTATATCAAAATTGAATCATCATCATCATCACTTAATTTCAAAGAGCCCTCATCATCATCTTCCATCCATTTCCAAGCTAAGATGGAGCATTTAATCATGTCATCCATTCGTTGATGACAGACTTCCATCCATCCATTCTTTCTTCTTGGCTGCCCTCCTAAAGAGAGGGCATCCCTATTTAAAGGGAAATACATAATAGCAAATGTCTAAAATGCCCCTGTGGGCTAATTGACGAAACTACCCCTAGATAGGTCTAGGATCCTATCAGTATCCCAGGTTTTTTTTGGTTATCTTTCTGTTGACTCACTGCTCTTCACAGTCTGACTCATTTTTTGCTTAAAAAGTTGTAATCTGTGCTATATCAAAATTGAATCATCATCATCGTCATCACTTAATTTCAAAGAGCCCTCATCATCATCTTCCATCCATTTCCAAGCTAAGATGGAGCATTTAATCATGTCATCCATTCGTTGATGACAGACTGCCATCATCAATCAACATCATTCATTGGTTGATCATGATTCATCCTGTCATGTTCAGACAGTTCCCGAACGTGTCATCTTCATCCATCTGTTGAATTCATCATCGTTATTATTGGCATTTGTTCAAGCCCAAACATGGCTGACAATGACTATGATAAGATTGGGGGATGAAGATGACGATGAATTTGTGATCTTCCTCCAGATACTACTTTGATTTGATTGTCTGTTGACCTGGCAGGATGGTTCAGTTTCAATCCTCAAGTTTGACCAGGAGAAGGAGAAACCAGCTTCAGTGCAGAGGGCGTTGTCCTTTCTTGAGATGGAGGTAGAACAGATAAAGAAGGGGAATTATGAGCACTTTATGCAGAAGGAGATTCATGAGCAGCCCAACTCATTAACTACAACTATGAGAGGGAGGCTGAAGAACAAGCAGGTGATACTCGGCGGGCTCAAGGACCACCTTAAGACCATGAGGCACAGCAGAAGGATTATCTTCATAGGCTGCGGCACCAGCTACAATGCAGCCCTTGCCGCCAGGCCCTTGGTGGAAGAACTCTCAGGTCCGTTCCTTTTTAACTCTCTCTCTCTATCTCTTTCTTTCTCTCACGACCATATATTTGTTTGCATGTCTGCATTTATAATCTTCCAAAATGTTTACTGGAATAGATAGGTGAGGAGAGAATAGAGAGAGAAATATATGCCTCTCTGTGAATTCTTCTAATCTTCCTTGACCTTGACCTAACCAAAAACATAGAGAGAGAGAGAGAGGGAAAGACACTCTTCACATCTTGGAATTTCTTTCTCTCTCAATATGTCTGCCTTGATCCATTTCTAATGTTCCCTTGAACTTGAGAACTTCAATGGTTAAGAAAGAGATAAGACAAGCTTCAGTTCTCGGATTTTCTTTCCCTCTGTATCAATGACTGTGTGTCTGCGTTTCTGATGCTCCAAAGCTTATTCTGAACAAACATGTTTTGGAGCATCAGAGGAAGAGATGACGACATAATTCATCTTTCTCTCCATATATATGTCTATCTTTCTAGCCTTTCTAAACGTTTCTCTGAACAGAAACATTTGAGAGAGTGAAAGATGAAGACAAAATTCCTATCTGGGAATATCTTTCTCTCTCTATCTATGTTTGTCTGTCTTTCTGTCTTTCTAACTGATACGTCCTTCTAATTTAATCTGGTAACAGGATGCTAATAATGCACCAGGGAAAGATCTATCACCCGAACTCGGACGGTCTACTGTTGTCCAACCTCCCACCTTCCTCTTGTTTCGTCACTGCACTCCTCCAGGCCACGCTTCTCTAAAGAGATCTAAGGTTGATCCACCCATACACCCCAGAAGTCACCAACTCCATTGCCTGATTAAGAGTCAAGTAGAGATCTAACCGCTCCTGCCCAACACCACCTCTTTTTAAACAGTCGACCAAGGGCTTCCATACATCACATTAGGCCCTGCTCAATATCGGCCATGTTCAATGTTTTAAACTGTTACGAACCTGGCCGGTTCATACAGGGGAGAAGACGGTGGAGGGAGAGTGAAGGCCCGGGATGGACGTCGGCGTGCCGGAATGGACTACGGCAGGTGGGGCCAGGCGGAGTGGACGTCGCCTACGTTAGGGGTCTGGCGGAATGGACGTCGCCGGAGGGAGCCAAACACATTTCTAGCGTACTTCTTGGCTGCCCTCCTAAAGGGAGGGCTGCTCTATTTAAAGGGATTACAAAAGGTCCAAATGACCTAAATGCCCCTATTGGGCTAAATGATGAAAGAGACTTAGATACGTCGGGGTCGTATCATAAACTGATTCCTCCTTTTATTCCCCCTTAAAAGGCTATTTCCGACAACCAATGGGAAGTTCGATCGCATCACCATCTGTCCTCAATATATATTTGAAGAGAAACATTTCTGAGAGAGAAAGATGAAGATGCAATTGAACATTTATGTCTCGCCATTTATGTCTGCATGTCTATTTATTTCTTGCGTTCTAGCATCTTTATCTGAAAGATAAACAAGAGAAAGAGACAGAAAAACACACTTGACAGTTGAAGATCTCTCTCTTTTTCGCTTCCTTTGAAACCCCTCATAATGCTTCCATCCATTTCTTCCAGTTTCTCCATGCCTTCCTCTACATCACAGCTTTTGAATCTGATAATTTGCAGGAATACCTGTGACCATGGAGATCGCAAGTGATCTACTAGACAGAAAAGGGCCAATCTACAGGGAAGATACAGCAGTGTTTGTCAGCCAGTCGGGGGAAACCGCTGATACTCTTCTTGCCCTGGACTATGCCCTAGAAAATGGGGCGCTTTGTGTTGGCATCACCAACACTGTCGGAAGTGCACTGGCCAGAAAAACCCATTGTGGTGTCCACATCAATGCCGGATGCGAGATCGGCGTTGCCAGCACCAAGGTATTCTGATTGAAATTAGGAAAGGTTTGAGATAATGATGCTATCAGTGTGCAAAATTTCCAATTTTTCAGATGTACAAGATATTCTGATAGAAATTGGGGAATACTTGAGAGAATGATGCAATGTGGATTGGAAATTTTCAATTTTCAGGCGTACAAGGTGTTCTGGTAGAAATAGGGGAAGAAATTGAGATAATGGTGCGATTCGTGTGCAAAACTTTAAAATTTTCGATCGTACAAGGTGTTCTGATAGAAATAGGGGAAGAAATTGAGATAATGGTGCAATTCGTGTGCAAAAATTTAAAATTTTCGATCGTACAAGGTATTCTGATAGAAATAGAGCAAGAAATAGAGAAAAATGATGCCATGTGTGAAAATTTTTCAATTTTCAGTCGACAAGCTATTCTGAGAGAAATTAGGGAAGAAATTGAGATAATGATGCAATGTGTGTGTGAACATTTAATGTTTCAGGCATACACAAGCCAGATCGTGGTCATGGCAATGATGGCACTGGCGATCGGGGATGACAGACTATCCAATCTAGCGAGGAGGGAGGCCATCATAGAGGGCCTCTATGAACTGCCCAGTAATGCATTGTCAATGGCATACTGACTTCCGCTCATCCTTTGGATTCTTCTGATGCCCGGGTTGTAGGTGTGGTGGGGGTGGTGCTGAGGATGGATGGGGAGATCAAGGAGTTGGCCAAGTCGTTGATCACATCACAGTCTCTGTTGGTGTTCGGGAGAGGGTACAATTATGCGACTGCGCTGGAGGGAGCACTAAAGGTGAAGGAGGTTTCCTTGATGCACAGCGAGGGGATGCTGGCTGGGGAGATGAAGCATGGACCATTGGCTCTGGTTGATGAGAATATGCCCATCATTGTCATTGCAACTCGAGATACCTGCTTCAGGTGGTGAACGATCTTCTGAGGGTTTGGGGTTTATGGTTTAGGGTTCTGATGGCTTTTATGTTCTTTGGCAGCAAGCAGCAATCGGTGATCCAGCAGCTGCGGGCAAGAAAGGGGCGGTTGATTGTCATGTGCTCAGAAGGAGATGGGGTGCTGTTTGGCTTTGGCGAGTCTTGCAGAGTGATTGAGGTTCCTCTAGTCTCTGATTGCCTTCAGCCTGTCATCAACATTGTTCCCTTGCAGGTTGCCTCTCTCTCTATATATTATCTCTCTCTATATATTTTTGTCCTTCTGTCTCTGTTTCTCTCTCACACAGTCTTCGTCTATTGCTCTCTCTTCTCTGTATGTTTCCCTCTGTGTGCATATATATCCATCGGTCTCCATGTATCTCAATAAACTTGTTCACATCTCTCTCTGACGCTATCTTTTTTCCATCTCTTCTGCTTTCTCTATTTGTATCTTCTTTTTATCCATCTGTTTGTGTATCTATCTATCCATCTACGTATCTATCTCTCTCTTTCTCGCTTTATGTTTCTCCCTCGAACGCGCTATTCCTCATTCTCTCCTCTCTCTTCTCTCTGTCTATTTGTGTATCTGTCTCTCTTTCTCTCTGTGTATTTATTTATACATTTATTTTTGTATCTATCAATCTGCTTGCCCATCTGTCGCTCTCTTTGATTCTCCCTATTTATCTATCCATCTGTCTGTGTATCTATCTTCACTATCTTTTCATCTTTTGATCCGCGTATTTCTCCATCTTCCTATCCGTCTATCTTCACATTTATTTCTATCCTTGAAGGATTCTTTAAATCAGTCGATTTGTCTTTCCCCCTTTCTGCCTGACTGAATTGTTTTGTAATTATCAATCTCTTTTCGTTGATTGGATCTTTGATTGGCGCAGCTGCTGGCATACCACCTCACTGTACTGCGTGGATTTGATGTGGATCAGCCTCGGAATCTTGCCAAGAGTGTGACTACCCTTTGAAGAGAGTGTACGCTTACGCTGTAGGTTGACTCTTTTATGTAATTAATCAATATTAAAACGAATAATTGGAAACTGTATCGTCACCATTCCAAAATTTTATGGTTATTATGAAATATTCACTTTTTCTTGATTTATTGTATCATCACAACAAACTGTGTCAAAATGAATGCAATGTTTGGGTTCCAGCATCACGTAAGACAGCATACTGGGCATATTTGCTCTGCACGGAGAATGTCAATGACAATGTGGTCGGCAGATTTTTTGCGAAGCCCACCGTAAGTTTCACATCGAGATCAAGATCAAGTCATTTCATGCATTAAAGTAGAGCACATTATTGTCGAAATTGTGGGAATCTAAACGCCTAAAGTTGTGGCAAAAATAAATGACATTGGAATAGGTATTTTTAAACATTTTAATTAATAAAATTTGGTGGGTTTTTCTCAGGTATCAAAGATGAAAGTCTAGGTTAATATAGAAGAAAACAAGGTAGTCCACTCGGAAAGAGTAAGTTAACTCTAAACAGTAAAGAGATATTCAATTACGTCATTGAAAGTTTGGCTGATTTGTTCAGGAATATGAAAGAGAACTATGAAGAATACACTGAGGTGAACTGAGGAGTAAGACTAGATTTACCTTGTAAAAACTTGCAGAAGAATTAGTGAACAAAATAATAACAGAAAAAAGAGAACAACAGTATACTTCACCAATGAGCTTTCAATTATGGATTGATGATGTGAAAAAATAATTATGGATGAAAGAAAATAATGCAAGAAGAAAAGATGAAAAAAAAACTTGATGTCAAAAGAAAACCATGTGACTGAGGCATCTTTGTCGAGATGTTCTCCAATGAAAGCTCTTTTATGCTAAAGGCGGGGCCAAGACTGAATTTCTAGTATGAGTGAGTGAGGCTCTTGAGGAAAATAGAAACCATATAATGGGACTAAGGGTAGATTGAAGCTCTATAAAAACTTGTCTGTTTTCTCTCTTTACAACCCCATTTTACACACACACACACACACACACATATATATATGCTTACTCACTTTAGTTTGAGTATTCGTAGCCGTCCTTTTCTTGGTAGGATTAGAAATCTTTTATTTTACATATTTTGGATTAGAGTCCTTGGGTTCTGAAACCATGCAACGTAATAAGAATTACTTCAAAATCATTGCTATTTGACTCAGACCTGTTCTAGAAAAATTGAAATATTTTGAATTGTTTGTTGACACGGTCAAAGTAAGTCAAAAACTTTAAAAGACTTCAATATATGACCCTAGACATATAATAGTTACATAATGAATCTCTGTAGAAAGAAAACACCTTGTCGCATGGCAGCCTGCTCTA